>NW_027115573.1:130134-136375 GCF_000696795.3 Halyomorpha halys
ACCTGTTCAAAGTAGCTTTTGTTGATAATAGTGATATCCAGTTTAGTTGTGTGAAGATGAATGTTATAATGAAACCCAAAAATGTTTTATAAGATTAATGCATTCAAAGTATATATTTATATTGTTAAATTCGCGTGATTGTAATAGTTGTTGTTAGATTATTGAATTAGTCTGAATTAGAAATTAGGCTGATTTTGGGAGTATAGGATTAAAAGAATTTTTGTTTGTATTATAACTTTTTACTAAAGATTCTATCTTCTCTTAAATACAATTTTTCAAATACCTGTTTCCTTTCGAAATAACGACGAGTAACACTTAATGAATATATTTTGGTATATATCTTGAAAAGGTCTCTTAATGGATAAGCTACTTTATGGTGCATCTAACTTTCTTAAAATTGAGCCATAGTAGAACCTTTTACCTTCAATATTTTTCAAGAAATAATTTTTCTAATATCAATATTTTGTTTTGCTAACCCAGTTGATTGTTAATAAGTTGTCAAATTATTTGATTTTGGCTATTATTATCCCAACGTGAACCTCGTTAAATGCGACATGCGGTATTTAACATAACTAAGGTTGCCGACCCCCCAGAGACAGGTAAACTTTTTCAAACATCTTTACGTAACAATCCAGTAATAGAAATTAGTTTAGATTTACTTTTAGGTACTACAACATTGTGAGCTATTTTTACTAAACTAGCAGGTGAAAGTAAAACTAACTCGCTACTAAGATTAGTCTTAACAACAGTCCATCAACAACAAGTTGTGCTCGATACTATTGGCTTCATACATAGCCTTAACCTTACTGGATACTAAGTTTAGTCCAACAATAGTCCATCCGAAACTTGTGCTCGATACTCTGGACTCACACATAACCTTACTCGTTACTAAGACTTGAGAACAGTCTATCCGAAAGTTATGCTTGATACTCTTGGCCTTATACGTAACCTTACTCGGTACTAAGGTTAGTCCAACAACAGTCCATCCGAAAGTTGTACTCTATACTCTGGACTCATACATAACCTTACTTGGTACTGAGGTTAGAGAACAGTCCATCCGAAAGTTGTACTATAACTTTACTCGGTACTAAGGTTAGGCAATAGTCCATCCGAAAGTTGTTCTATACTCTGGACTCATACATAACCTTACTTGGTACTGAGGTTAGAGAACAGTCCATCCGAAAGTTGTACTCTATACTCTGGACTCATACATAACTTTACTCGGTACTAAGGTTAGGCAATAGTCCATCCGAAAGTTGTTCTTGATACTCTGAACTCACACATAACCTTACTCGGTACTAAGGTTAGTTCAACAACAGTCCATCCGAAAATTGTGCTCGATACTCTTGGGCTCATACATTACCTTACTCTAAGGTTAGTCCAACAACAGTCCATCCAAAAGTTGTGCTTGATACTCTGGACTCATACATAACCTTACTAGGTACTAAGGTTAGAGAACAGTCCATCCGAAAATCTCCTCTTATGAGATTGTAACATGTCGTACATCGACCAACCTACTCACTATAATTGTCTGTTTGAAAAGTCTGATAAGTAAGGCTACTGAAATTGCTTTTATTTAAAGAAGAAACTCCGTAAATTCTTACCTCCTACATATTTTCTCATCATCCGTTTCTATCTTACTGATAGATTATCCTGATATATTATAAACTTCCAACTCATTACAAAAAGCTGATCTACATGACAATAATAAGGATAATACGGAGTTGAGCTTTGGGGCTCCACTAAACCTTCGAATTCCTTTAGTATCCAATCCAAAATCCTTCGTTAAATCCTCAATGCTCCTTACTTTGTTACAAATAAAACCATCCATAAAGACCTAAATGTTCCTTATGTAACCGATCTAGCCCGAACCCGATATCATTCCTTTCATTATAAACTCCCTAACCACCCAAGCCCACTAGTTTCTAACCTTGCTTCCTCTTTCATTCCTGACAATCTTTCGAGGCGCCTGAAAAGCTGATGGCCTCGTGACCTTATATTGTAAAATGTTTTTAGAGTTCTACCAATGGGTAGTTTAGATACCTGCTGTATCATATCAATATGATCTTACTCCAAATTTTCTTGTTGTATTTGATATACAATTGTAAATGTCAATAAATAAATAAATGAAAAAAAAATAAAGAAATACATTTCAAGAACTTTACGTCGGTTGCCTAAATTTCCTTGTGGCATACAAAATGGCGACAAATGGGTCTCCTGATAAGCCGATATATGGCCCTTGATTGAAGCCACCACATCTATTCACATCAAAAATACAAATGACTAGTTCGAATAATTGTTACTATTTACTATTTAATTAGATATCAAAAATTATAACCATTCTTTATTACAAAGGTCCTAAGTTATAACCAGCCTGGCCAGATCTTTCTACGATAAGTAAGTACCGATACTACCACTTTCTTTTATTTTATTGTTGTTTTAATTAAATTTATTTCAAATTTAAATTTGTATATATTATGAGCATGAAATTAGCCAATCGAGTTGATTGAGTTATGTCAATGATCCATTTCATTAGGAAATTCCGTAAAGAAATAACTAAATGAAATGAGAATTTGTTATAAAAATTAAATGTCTAAACTGACTAACAGGATTTACACCTAGAAATGTAGTACTAACATAAAAGTAAGGGATTTTTATTTGAGCAAGTAAAAAGAGCATTTTTTTTCAGTGGTTATAAGCTGGATTAAAAATATTTTAATACTTCAAATGCAAATTTTGCACTTTATTTATTTATTAGCCTTAAAGCTACAAGAGAGCTAAAATAGTGAAGAGGGCGGAGAGAGCTATTAAAGATAGCAGTAAGAGATATGATTAACCTTTATCAGAACATGACCCCTCCCTGCTTAATGGTGTGTCCAAACTCTAATAAAGATTTAACTTTCCCGCAAGCGTAAAAAGATGTGCCTAAAAAAATTATATAAAAAAGAGATAATATATTTAGGAAGGGATTGCCTGCTTTCATTTTCCCAACTTATCCCCCTTCCTGCCCCTACTTTAAGGGTGCGAAATGGTTTTATTATGCCTTTATAACGGTCGGTGGGTTGCTATAACGAGGAATATTTATCAAGGGCTGCTATATAATACACTCCCATACACAAGGAATTAAAATACAAGTATGTATAAATAGATTTATATTTAAAATTACTATTATATATGTTGATAAGTCTTCTCATAGGTGATATATAAGGTCAGAGGGTTTGTCATACGTCATCCTAAACTTAAAAATCCCCAATCCAATGATAGATTCATACTATCAAGGTCGGATTTGGGAGAAGGGTTAGGGAGAACTTGATCTAAATTGAAGTATCTGGACAAGGGAATAAAATATATTTCTGATCTAGTTATTGATGGAAGCTGAATAGAATGAACCACAACCAATTTAGGATGTGATCAGCTTTCCACAAAAAAAGACAAAACCTTTTCAAAATATTTTATAATTACTTGTAAACTCCATGAGGTTATGTTTTATTCTTTAGTAGCCTCCATTCTTCACCAGATCATTACTTTTTAAAACACTTCATAGCTAATTTTTACAATATTTACTCCTGAAATTGAAAAAAAAATTAACGTAGGCGTAAGGAGTTTTCTCTTTGCATAAACATTTTGTCCTTTTCATAAACAATACCTTTAATTCACTCTTTATTCTATTGTCTTGGTTTTGTGTTTATTCGAATCAGCCTCAGAAATGTGAATACAAGTGCATCCTGCTGGTAAAATGAGTGGCGTAAACTCGTAATATAACTAGCAATGAGAGGAGTAAACTCGTAGAGTAAATAGCAATGAGTGGAATAAACTCGTAAAGTAAAGAGCAATGAGTGGAGTAAACTCGGTGGAGGGGGGGGGGATATTTCACTTATTTTGCTTTTCTTTTATTGATTTTAACATTGAAGTTTTTGTTCATTCCATTTTTTTTTTCAAATATGCTTTAAAGTTGATTCATTTAACTATCCAATCTAATACAGCCCACTTATCCTTCCTTTGAGACCCCCCGAGTCTAGTATTGGGAAAGATACGGGTTATCTTATAATATACTCTACAGGTGTAGATTTTTGCTCATAGTTAATGAACTGTGGTTGCCTTGGATAAAACTTTTTTCCAAAAATATAAATTTATTGAAGACTTAATTATAGTACCTGTAGAAAGCTAGAGAACTCTGTACTTGTAAATCTCAATGATTTATATTTTCCCGAAAATTCAATTATCCTTAATTTATGTAAAGATCATTTTGGTAAAAGCAAATACCGTCGTCACAGAATAATATACTCCGTGCTATTTTCATGATATTTATCTCCAAATTATGCATGGACACCTCTGAAACTTATTAAAGTCGATTCGAAACCACTAGCTTCACTTTCATAAATTGTCCATTAATAATTTTTTTAAATTTCTATTCGTGTTGACAAGGATATGATTATTTATTGTGTTAGTTTCGAACAACTCCCATAGGAAACTTGTTTGTTTTATTAATTATTGTTCCAGTTATAGTTGATGGATGGGAAGGAGTAGAATGTTGAAGTAGGCCAGGATAAAGAAGATTTTAATTTAAAAAATAAAGAAAAATAATTAAAAGAAAAGAAGAAAAAAAGAAAAGTAAGCATAAGAAGACTTATACTAGAGCATAATATCCATTAAAGTAAGCATAAGAACACTTATGCTAGAGCATAATATTCAATAAAGTAAGCATAAGAAGACTTAAACTAGAGCATAATATCCATTAAAGCCAGGTGATACATCTATGGTCTATGTATCGTACCGTATCCTGTCCCTAGTCCAGGTTTTGTATTTATAGCCTAGAAATGGTGTCTATAGCCTTGGCATTTTATCGTAAGTATAGCATGAAGAGCGTAGGCATGGGTAAATATATAGCGTAAGATTATAATAAAATGAAGCACTAATTTATTTTCCTTAGCGTAACTGGTATTGTAATGGAGTAATTGTGTTTAATTTACGTGTAGTTTTGGTATCAGCAAATGTTTTCCTTTTTCAACCCCTTCGCCTAAGTATCTATCTTACGAATATATCTTCAACGGATGAATTCTTCTGATTGAACCATTTTGTATTATCATATCTTGTAGATCTGCGGAAAAAGCAAAACAACAATCAAGTTCTCAACAATACCGACAAGTTACTACAAAAGGAGTAAACTCTGGGAAAAACATAGATTCCCGCTGGCGAAACGACTGAAACAAAATTGAAATCCGGTAGTTGCATATATATATTGGTAAATTCTTTTCAAATTTTCTTCTAAGCATTTTACGGTTGGAAAAATACAAAATTATCCAACCAAAGGACGGTTTTTTGACGACTCGTTGATTCCACTTTGGCCAAATGGTATGATCCATGCAAATGAGTTATTCTTGTCAGACAGTATTTAGAACATGACTACAATAGAAAAGTCTTTTATCTTATCTTATGAGAGAACATTTAGAAGAGCATGTTTTAGCCATGCTTTGCTTTGCTATTGCTTGTTATTGTTTCTAAACGGTAAAAAACTAACTAAAATTAACTAAAACGGTACCCTATTTTATATAGTTTATCCTTTATACAACTCAAATACAAAAACATCCCATGGGATTGGGTTGAAGGTGAAGGTGGAAACTCTAAAAATGTATGTTTAATCTGTTTTCTGGTTATATTTCTTACCAAAGTGTATATATATATATATATATAGTTATACCAAAGTATAACGTATTTTCCAAGCCACCGTATTTCCTTTAATATGAAGAGGATAAATATATCTAATGAATGACATAATTATTATTGTCCATAAAATGTTAGCCCCTAGAAGGAAAAAAGCAATAAAACTCACGGTCATGTTTACCATATCTCCTTTCCCACATTCCCTCAAATCCTCGTTCTTTTTCACCCAGTGTACATTGCACGCTGGTGTTACAAAACAAGTATCTGTTCAATGTTATGAATATTGGCGTTAGCTGTCTAGTTTGATTGGACTGATATCTGTCTTCTCGTCGCTTCAGGGACAACATGGTTTTGGAAAAAAAAAAAAAGAAGCACATTGGTAGTAAATTTAGCATAATTCAAATTCGGTTAAAATAAACATTTTGCACTAAAGCTCTTAGTTGTCGAGATTTAAACGAAAGCGTTGAATTACAGCTAGTTTCCTCTTTACAGGATAATTGTTTTCTCGTGTTTGAGTGACTGAATTGTCACTTCAATAGTTTGATGGGCTTGAATAGTGGTTACCTGTAAGATGGGCTTG
>NW_027115573.1:140165-141190 GCF_000696795.3 Halyomorpha halys
GGCAGTTACTTGCTATTGTCCTAGGAATATTTTATAGTAACAATATAACATAATATAATAGTATGGCAGTTACTTGCTAGTATCCTAGGAATACTTTAGTAGTAACAATATATTATAATGCAATAGTAGGACAGTTACTTGGAATTTTCCTAGGAATACTTTAGTAGTAACAATATATTATAATATCATAGTAGTACAGTTACTTGCTAGTATCCTAGTAGTATATTGAGCGAACTCAACTGAAAGGATCCCCCGGTGGTTAGTTTATCCTTTTTGAGCGAGCGTAGAGAGTAAGCGACAATAGGCCACCACACCAATAGAAATATTGTTGGCTGCTTCAAAAGGAAACAAATGTGTGATATATAGTTAGTACAAATATAGGCATTATTACTAATGTTTAGTGAATCGAAATTTTTTAATACAGAAAAATAACAACTCAAAAACGATGATTTTACACCAAGTATTTCAGTTTTTTTAAATAAAAACTTTTACTCACAAAAATATAACATTGAACGGAAGAAAAATATATAATAATAAATAAATAAATAAAATAATAAATATTCAAATTAAAAAATAAATAAAATGAAACAAATATAAGCAAAATTAAATAAATTATAAATGGCGTTGATGACCAATGAAGTTTGGCGCCACTAAACAAAAAAAAAACAACGATGATTTTACACCAAAGAGAGTTACGCCCTCGTTTCACAGCGAGCTGAAACGAAGGTTATTTTTTTGATTTTGACTGCCGTCAAAACAGCCCTGACGAAGCCCTGCAACGTGGGGCGAAACGTTGGCTCACTAAAATAGTATAATTCTACTATTTGAGTTTGTTTTTTTTACCGCACCCGGACCATATTCCATCCATCTATACTCACGGTCAATCAATAATCTTCCAGAAGGTTATTTTCGTTACGGGATTGATGGCGTATCATGAAGTGCCTAGTGTGACTAACGGAACCATGTCGTATGGCACGCTGTGAATCATGAAGTGCCTAGTGTGACTAACGGAACCATGTCGTATG
>NW_027115573.1:141240-142324 GCF_000696795.3 Halyomorpha halys
GCCTAGTGTGACTAACGGAACCATGTCGTATGGCACGCTGTGAATCATGAAGTGCCTAGTGTGACTAACGGAACCATGTCGTATGGCACGCTGTGCTCGCCTTCCGATGTACTATCAAATTTAAATAATTGGCTTTGAAAAAATTAGTCAGCCTACGAACTAGTTGGTTGGTTTGGTTTTGCGATAATAGGCAAAAGAATCGAAGGGATCCCTATAGTCCCCATTTATTGATTAGTCCAAACAATATGCCAACTCTTTCTCCTCCAAAGTACTTGATGTCCCTCATTGGCGGCCTATGTCTAACTGTACAAAGTACTTGATGTCTCTCATTGGCGGCCTATGTCTAACTGTACAAAGTACTTGATGTCCCTCATTGGCCTATATCTCAACTATACAAAGTACTCGATTTCCCTCAGTGGCCTATATCTACCTTTTTTTTTTAGCCTATATCTACCTGTACAAAGTACTAGATGTCCGTCATTGGTATACTCCTAACTGTACAAAGTATTAGATGCCCCTCACTGGCCTATATCTAACTGTACTAAGTACGTGATGTCTCTCATTGGTCTATGTCTAACAGTACAAAGTACTAGATACCCCTCAATGGTCTATATCTAACTGTAAATAGTACTTGACTTTCCTCTTTGCCCTATATCTAACCGTACATGATGTCCTCATTGGCCTATATCTACATCTACAACTACAAAATATTTGATGTGCCACTGTTGGCCTTATTGCCATATCATTTCGAATTATTCTAATGGTTGGAACGACAGCTATTTGGTGAAGTTCTACAGTGAGAGGTTAATGGTATTTCAAGTATAAAACTAAACTTACTTGTTATAAGTATTTTATTATAGTTCTAAGTATATTTTCATTATTTTAATGTTTATTTAATTTTTTATTTATTTACTTTTTACCAATAGACGTAATTAATTTTTGTGTGAATTATACTTTGTTATGATAGTTACAAGAGGACTTGACAAGACTCTACTTTGGCAATTATATTAAACTGTGATACTAACAACTATAATACCAAACATTATATTAAACTGTGATACTAACAACTATAATACCAAACATT
>NW_027115573.1:142374-144902 GCF_000696795.3 Halyomorpha halys
GATGGGCTTGAATAGTGGTTACCTGTAAGATGGGCTTGGAGAAAACATCGGCTCCAACCCCCCAAATATGCTAACAAACAGCGGCTCAAACCCCCAAAGATGCTAATAAATAGCTGCTCAAACCCCAAATATACTAACAAATAAGCGGCTCAAACCTCAAATATGCTAGCAAACAGTGGCTCAAACCCCAAATATACTACTAAATATAAGGAAAAATATTGCTAAGATAAATACAAGTATTAGAGTCAAAAGTATCAAGAGCGCCAATGAGACACGCACCACTATGCATTAGGGATGGGATATCGATATCGATATTTTGTCTCCGATATCCGATATTTTGATATCGATATCGAGTAACCGATAATATCGGAATATCGATATTCTCCTTCTATAATATCGAAATATCGGTTTCTAAAAAAAAAAAAGTTCGCACCTCAAAAGTATGTATAAATAAAAGAAATATTGATAATATACACTCCAATGTAATATATCTATAATCATATATTCAGGAGGAAATATTCGTACCAAAATATAATATTGCAAAGATTTGCCGATGTTATTTAATCCAACTATCGATATTTTGTTAAAGAAAATTAATAATAGTATTGCGATATTTAATATTGTTTATTCATCATATTCATTTCGATATTTGACATTTTTATAATTATTTATTTCTAACGTTAGTAAAAGTATTCCGATATTGTATTATCAAAGGATCGATACATTGTTTCAATACTTTAACATCCATTTGATCTTTGATAATGTTATTTATATCGATATCGATAATTACCAACAATATTCTAATAGATACAATATTCGATATTTCGATATTTATTTTATAGAATTGTCAATATTTGGTATAATAAGATTAAGAAAATTTGATAAAAAGATAAAAAACGTATATCGATATTTTATTTTTATAATTTCATTTTCCTTTCGATATTTTACATTGTTATTAATATTGATATCAAAGATTAGAAACGATATTTCAATATTTCATTAAAAAATATTAAGGAATTCTTATAAAAAGTTTAAAAAGAGTTTTCTGATATTTTGAATTGATAAATTCATGTTCATTTCGATATTCTACATTTTTATTATTATCGATATTGAAGATTAGAAAAAACATAAAAATACTTTATAAATAAATTATCAATTTAAATAAATTCATATTCCTTTCGATATTCCACATTGTTATTAATATCGATATCGTAGATTAGAAACCATGTTTCGATATTATGTTCAGTAGAAATATCAATATTTTCTTTAAAAAAAAAATAAAATAAAACATTTTATGAAAAATTAAAAAAAGGTACTTCGATATTTCAATTTGAAAATTTCATTTTCCTTTCGATGTTTTACATTGTTATTAATATACTTATCGAAGATTAGAAATGATATTTCGATATTTTTTTATCAAATAATATTTCATTACAAAATGTTAAAAGAATCTTAGAAAAAGTTTAAAAATTGTTTTTCGATATTTTCAATTGATAAATTCATGTTCATTTCGATATCCTACATTGTTATTATTATCGATATTGAAGATTAGAAAAAGCATAAAAATACTTTTTCGATATTTTAAATAGAAAAATTCATATTCCTTTCAATATTCGATTGTTATATTGTTACTAATATCGACATAGAAGATTAGAAACCACATTTAGATATTTTATTTAATAGAAATATAGATATTTAAAAAAAAAAAAAAATAATTTATGAAAAGCTAAAAAAAAGGTATTTCGTATTTCATTTTGAAAATTTATTATTCATTTCGGTATTTCACATTATTGATAATATCGATATCGATATTTCAATCTTATTTTTATAGAAATAGCTATATTGGGTATAATAAGATTAAGAAAGTTTATAAAAATCAAAAAAATAGTTTTTAGATATTTTAAATTGATAAATTCATATTCCTTTCGATATTCGACATTGTTATTAATATCAATATGGTAGATTAGAAAAAGTATTTCGATATTTTTTCATCGAAATATCGACATATTATCAAAGAAAACTATAATATTTTATGAAAAGCTAAAAAAAGGTATATCGATATTTTATTTTGATAATTTTATGTTCCTTCCGATATTTACGTTGTTATTAATATGGATATCAACGATTAGAAAAGATATTTCGATATTTTTTCAACGAATATCGATAAAGTAATAAAGTAGTATCGTAATATTGTTTCTTATATTCCATATCGATATTACAACAATACAAAATATCGAAAAAAAATATGTAATTATTAATATAAAATATCGATATTTCTATTTTGATATTTCTATATGTTATTTTAGTCATTATAAACAAAATATCGATATTTCAATAAAGTAATGTCGGAATATTATTGCTAATATACCATATTGATATTACAATAGTGTAAAATATCAAAATAAGTATATAATATAAAAATAAAATACCGATATTCCTATTTTAATATTTCTATATGTTATTTTAATCATTTTAAACAATATATCGATATTTCAAATAAAATAATATCGTATTATTGTTCTTATATA
>NW_027115573.1:147762-151487 GCF_000696795.3 Halyomorpha halys
ATTATATTAAACTGTGATACTAACAACTATAATACCAAACATTATATTAAACTGTGATACTAACAACTATAATACCAAACATTTTATCAACTACTAGAAACTAATAAAAAGCAAAAACGACAAATATCCAAATTCCCGGGTCTATGAAACATCAATTTAAAAAAACAAACTACTGTCTTTCTGAAATGAGGTTGTATAGTTGTGGCGTGAAAAACAATTGTAAAGACTTCCGAGAACATGTTTTTTTTTTTATTAGAACGTTAAATCTTTGGAAGGCAACGTCACAACATAAAAAAATTGAAATTTTAAAAAATGGACATTGCTTGTTGTTCTAAGCCACACTAGTTGTAAGGGGATGACATATAGGCCAACAGTGCATGACAGTTAGGGACCGCGGGCTTAGTGCCTGCCAAACCCCTTATTGCCTGTCGTTAACTTGTACCATAGTGTGGATGAGGAATGATATAATTAAGTGTAAACAACCCAAATATAATAAAATGAATGTCAAAGGACCGGGTTTATTTGTATGTTTGTCCCTTATTTATTATTTATGTTTTCTGAGGATCATTTTTAATAATTTTGGCCGTACTAGAGGAGCTAGGCAGTAGTGATGTATCTGCTCTGAACTAGTAGAAAAAAAAAAAGATAAACAGATTTGTAAATAAATAAATATATATGTTTAGTGTTGTGTTTATATAAACAGGAGGGGGGGAGGAGTGGGGGTGGCGGTGATTGACGGGGCGCGGTGGTGGGGGCACTGAATGGCCGTGTTGTTGTTGTTTATGTTTATCGGGGGAACTAAGTCCACGTCTTGTCGTTGAGAGGATGCAAATTGCAGGAGTGGCTCGATCGATTGATTCACTGCCACTTGCTTCTTATTTTCATAGCCACCGCCCCTCAGCTTTTTTTATTTGTCTCAGTTATTTGTTAGCTCGGCGAGAAGAAGAATCTGTGGTGCAAGAGGTACACGAGGTGACACAGGGTACCGAACCGCCAGCCGCCGCAGGGGGTGTTGTGTTGTTTTGTTTATTTGTTTCCCTGTTGTTGTGTTTATGTTTGGCGCTGCTAGAGGGGGTGGGGGGTGTGTGGGGGCGGCTCGGCCAATGGGGCAGGGTGGCGGGAACAGGTGAGCCTCGGAGCGGGAACTTGTCTTACACACGTTAGCACTCTGCTCTTAGATCTTAGGGCAGGTAGTAGTTGGCAGGTAGTAGTCTCTCGGCCTCGTTTAATGAGCACTTTTAGTCTTTTGGGAGGATGAAAAAACACGACTGTTAGTTGAAATAGTAAGCGCTGCGGTAGGCGGAAGATAATGGCCTAGTTCACTCAACAATATGAAACTATATATTAATTAATATTTATCTTACCTCACTTCCGATGTTGCCAAAGGAATCCATCTTCAGAGAACAGAGATCAAATAGCTGTAGACAATTGCGCAAGTGTTTCTGAGAAGCATGCGCTGGCTAGCTTATACTTTGAGGTGGGAATGTTGTTGGTATACGGGGTGGGAGGGGGCTGGTGTAGGTTTACCCCCCAATAAAAATCTCTCCCCTCCCTCCCCTCCCGTTGTGCAAACATCGCGGAGAGGCGGCCGAAGAGGATGGAGTACCGCTCGGTCCCCAGCTGTCAAATGGACGGCCATGTCATAGCCTCCAGTCTATGCCGGGGGGAATCACAGTAGTGGCTAGTGAAGGGCTAGTGTGTCGGCATTATGGGAGGTCGAGAAGAGAATGGGCAGTAGAGGAGCTTTGTCTGTTGCAGGGCCTGGGACAATCAATAGAGAGCTGGTCGGTTTCCATGGACACGGCCGCTCCCCCCTCCCCTCGGGGCCGCGGAGGATTGTGGGTAGCCGGTCGGGTCAGTCGGCGGGCGGCGGCCGGTGGGAGAGGACGCAATTATGAAGCGGCTGCTCTGCCGGGGGCAGGTGCCCCCGCACCTCCAGTTCAACCCCTACGTTCTCGCGGGCTACAGGCCCCTCCTCACCTTCTGGGGCTCGCTCGCTTCGCTCTGCTACCTCCACAATGAGACGGTCAACATCCTCACACATGGTAAGATGTTTCACCTCACTCACTCTAGTTACAGTATACTTATAGTAGTAAGTTGAAAGTGAACAACTAGTTCACCCTTCACTTATTAGCATATACGCTTATATATACACACATACAAATTGATAAATGAATTACAAGTTGAATGTAGTAGTTCTCAAAATATTATATTTAAATTAAATAAATCAATGATCGACGAATGGAAAATATAAAAAAGTTTAAGCTATCAATTCAATATTTTTAGTTATTATAATTACATAATTATCATTAATGCTTGAGATTGAATGATATCCTATGTTTACGAGTCTATTTGATATTAGTTTATTTTAGACATGTTCAAAAAAATATGCTTAATTTAATAAAAAGGAAGTAGGTTATTGACAGGAAGTAGGTTATTGACAAGAATGCAGGTGCTTTATGACGGGGGCGCTTGCAAGGATATCAAAGTCGATAGCCTCTTGTTTACTCTCTCTCTGTATTTATCTACTACTCTTATTTTAAATAGGGTCAAATTTAATATAAAATCAACATGCAATTCATGTTTTAAATTGAATCATTAATTTTTTATTTAATTAAATGCTAGATTAAACATTAGTTTTGAATAAAATAACCAGTCAGGATACTATTCTGTTGAATAATTTTGGTCCTTGTAACAAGGAAAATTCATCTCTAAGGTTTCATAGATCTAGTACAATAGTCATAATAAACTAAATATAAAACAATTTGTAACAAAATAAAAAATATATATAATACCAACAATCTATTCTATTTATATAAATATATTAATTCATGTCTGCGTAATTAATAATAATTCTGTGGTTCTATTACTTTTTTTTTTTTTTTTTTTGAGCCTAATTTGACGGCAAGGATGGAGTTGGTAACCTATGTCAACTAAAATAATATTTATGTGAAGGTAATATAATTGAAATATACATCTAGCTATATGAGGACTTCGTAGGAATGCGATTCGATGAGATAATCCTTCATATTGAATAGCTTGTGAGTAATATTGTTGAGAAGTAGCATCCAACGCCAATATTTTTTCTTTCTCTATCTCATGGTTTTCATATTTAGAATTAGAACATTATTTTACGAAACACTAAAAATATGTTTTTACATGATCTGGAACTGGTAGTATCAAATAAAAAATAGCTTGTTTTTCGTACAAAACAATAAAATAAAACCTACATTCACTTCAATATCTATACAAATTAATTTTTTTTTGTTTTCACCTATCCCTCAATTCTACAAAGGAATTAGGATGAAGAAGATAGAAGGTCTTGGGATGAGAGTAGGCTTGGATGGGATGTCATATGGAACAGGAGAAGATGGAAGGACTTGAGCTAAAGGTAAAATTAAGTGGGATATTACATGTACGAGTATTAGGACAAAATGGAAGGACTTGGGATAAAGGTAGGATTGGTTGGGATATTACATGTATCAGGGGAAGATGCAACGACTTGGGATAGAGGTAGGAATGGAAGGGATGTAAAATGCATCTTTATAAGAAGGAATATCTTCGGATAAAGGTAGAATTGGATGGGATATTACATGCATCAAGAGAAGATAGAAAAATTTGGGATAAAGATAGGATTGAATGGAGTGTTACATGCATCAAGAGAAGATAGAAAGATTTGGGATAAAGGTAGGATTGGATGGGATATTACATGCATCAAGAGAAGA
>NW_027115573.1:154192-155445 GCF_000696795.3 Halyomorpha halys
TAATCTTTTGTTTTCTTTATTGTAAATAGTTATTGTTGTTGTATTTTATATTAATTTATTGTATAGTTGAAGTTTACGAGGATTGTTCGTAAACTAGTGGGGGGAGTTACAGCCTTAGTCAGTTGTTACTTCGATGTCAGCTGACTAAAGAGATCAGCTAATCGAATGTGTATAAAGAGATATACCGAACCCAATAAAGCCAGTATGTTACAGCAGTTCAAGCGTGTTGGATCTTGTTCCTTCTTCTCTTTTTTGACATTTTGCTTTTGCCGATACGTAACTTATATATATATATATATATATATATAAGTTACAGCCTTAGTCAGCTGTTACTTCGATGTCAGCTGACTAAAGAGATCAGCTGATCGAATGTGTATAAAGAGATATACCGAACCCAATAAAACCAGTATCTTACAGCAGTTCAAGCGTGTTGGATCTTGTTCCTTCTTCTCTTTTTTGACATTTTGCTTTCGCCGATACGTAACTGGTGCCGAAACCCGGGAACTTTAGATACCGGAGTAATTTTCAGTTTAAACGAAATTTTTTTTCATTCTTCTCTTTGAAAATTATGACCAGTAACGGAATAGTGAGAAGAGCAGTTCTGAACCTGGAAAATATGAACCAAAACAACCAACCTCAAGCTCCAGTCAACTAAACTTTAGCAGCAGGCAACCCACCTCCGGAGGAGATTCAGCCATTGCCAGAAGTATTTTTAGTAAGGAAGAAGATGGTAGGGAAGAATCTTCGAATAACAACAGTTTGGCTGAAGGAAGACCAGGGGACATAGAGGAAATGGAGGAAATAATTAATGACCAAAAGAGATAAGGATTTGATACGAAAGGAAAAGAAGGACTTGGATGTGTGATATGGCACCTCAACACACCAGGACCCCCCAAAAGTAGAGGAAGCTTAGAGCGGCTTCACGGAACGCTGAGCGATCACCTTCGATTGTACCAGGTAGACCAAGGACTGGAACCGGTGATTAAATTTTTTTTCTTGAGTGGTGATTAAATATTTGTTTAATTTATCTTTGATTTTGTCGATGTACTGAATAAATTACGTTGCATTTTTTTTAATTGTATAAAATTCATCATAATTCATGATTTTATTTTTGTTTTGCTTTAATTTTAGTTTGTAATAAGAGTTTATTAGGAGTGTTAATCTTTTGTTTTCTTTATTGTAAATAGTTATTGTTGTTGTATTTTATATTAATTTATTGTATAGTTGAAGTTTACGAGGATTGTTCGTAAACT
>NW_027115573.1:155958-156320 GCF_000696795.3 Halyomorpha halys
CAAGAGAAGATAGAAAGATTTGGGATAAAGGTAGGATTGGATGGGATATTACATGCATAAAGAGAAGATAGAAATATTTGGGTTAAAGGTAGGATTGAATGGGATATTACATGCATCAAGAGAAGGTAGAAAGATTTGGGATAAAGGTAGGATTGGATGGGATATTACATGCACCAAGAGAAGATAGAAATATTTGGGTTAAAGGTGGGATTGGATGGGATAC
Source organism: Halyomorpha halys (assembly GCF_000696795.3). Taxonomy (NCBI): domain Eukaryota; kingdom Metazoa; phylum Arthropoda; class Insecta; order Hemiptera; family Pentatomidae; genus Halyomorpha; species Halyomorpha halys. Next base: position 156,182 of record NW_027115573.1, read on the forward strand.
TACATGCATCTTTATAAAATGGAATATCTTCAGGTAAAGGTAGAATTGGATGGGATATTACATGTATCAGGGAAAGATGCAACGACTTGGGATAAAGTTAGGATTGGATGAGATATTACATGCATCAAGAGAAGATAGA
>NW_027115573.1:159560-162099 GCF_000696795.3 Halyomorpha halys
GATAGGGCCTTAGTTAGTTAAGATTGTTCTTTTTATTTTGCAATTAGTTTAAGTAAAATTGTATTTCAATAAACATCAAAAGAACATGTTTCTTGTTGTGGATATTTGAGTTAAAACAATATAATTAACCTTACAATTTAAATATATTACAAAAGGATTCCATTATTTTTTTTTTTTTTATGGTAGTTAAGGTATAGCGGTCAGATTTTACCAGCACTTAGCAATATGATGATCATATTTGACTACACTTGGCAACATGATGTTCATATTTTATAGCACTTAGCAACATGATGGTCATCATATTTTACTATCACTTCGCAACATGATGGTCAGATTTTACCAGCACTTAGCAACATAATGGTCAGTTTTGACTATCACTCAGCAACATGATACTCATATTTTACTATCACTTAGCAACATGATACTCATATTTTACTATCACGTAGCAACGTGATGCTCATATTTTACCAGCACTTAGCAACATGATGCTCATATTTTACTATCACTTAGCAACATGATGGTCAGATTTTACTATCACTCAGCAACATGATACTCATATTTTACTATCACTTAGCAACATGATGATTATCGGGTGAAGGGATTATCATCCTGAATAATAAAGTAATAGCTGTTTGGGAACGTACGAGGATTAATTCTATTGTCAAATGAAAGATGGTAAGAGAGAATTAAAATTTGTGTGAGGTGGAACCAATTTTTGTTTTTTTACACTGACTAAATAATTTTAAACAGCACTACAAAATTTGTTTTCGATAAACTAATTCAATTTCATTCAGATTTGAGATTCTCAGGATTGACTAATTGGAGAGAGGGTGAGTTCCTTGGGGATAGTGAAATCCACTATGACAGTGTAATTTGATATTCGCTGTCTTCGGGATTTGCATGATAGTTGCTACTACTATCAACTATCTGAATCCCGCACTCTTGTGTTTGTTTCTTTTAACAACACGCGCGTTTTTCTGTTTAACTAAAGTAAGCATTAAACATACATGTCGTATTCTATCATGTAGTGACAATTTGAATTTGAGTTTCGTAAAATTAAAAATGTTCCAAATTGTCAAAAAAAAAAAAATAAATTGTGTACTATAGTTGTATACTCAGCTAACCATCAAAAATTACAATTGATGCCCCAACAGTACAGTACAAGAGCCCAAGAGGAAAAAAAGGTCAGTTATTTCACTTTAAATTTTGTATACTTTGATACAAATACAAATTACTTGATACAAAAATATGTATAATTTCATGTCAAAATTGATGAGTCAATTATAGTTAAGGGGAATATAAATAAAATGGTGGCTGTTACAAAACGTTAAAAAAGATTAATTTTTCATTCGCAGCTAAGTTAAATATAACTTGTCAAGATCAGCCCGTATGGTGGCGTTCCGAATCTCTCTCCGTGCCTTTCTTCCTATTTTTCGCAAATACCTCATTTCTATGTCTTGTAACTGATTCCTGTGTTTTGAGGTGAGGTGAGGGTCCATGATTCTGAAGATTAAGACAGGATAGAAAGAAAGGTCGATTTATAAACGGCTAGTTTGGTCTCCTCTCTTCTTCCCAGGAGACTCCGTCTGACCGTACTCAACATCTTCCCTGCCGCTTCGATTCTCTGGGCCACTTCCTGATCAACGCAACCACTTCCATTGATTTTTTTCCCTAACCTCTATAACAAAATAAAATAAATATATATTATTGAACATATTGTTAAACTGCATTATGTCCTTTTACTAGAGCAGAGCTCCATTCTAAGGAATGTCTGTGGTATATTATATTAATTAGTGCACAAGTTCAGTTCTGAGATTTTTTTTTGCCGATCCCTCTAAAACAGAAAAGAAAAGTGAATTAATAAGTGCATTAATGTGAAAGAAAAGGAAGTAATTCGTGTTGGGTATTACCTTTTACTACCTTTGGTATTTTAAGGTTACCTGTAGTGTTTATTTGTTATTTATGAAATATCCATTCTAAATGGTGCTATTAAATCCGGAGGTGAGGGGCCTCCTCGTGTTGTATCGCATAGAAGATAAAAATAAAAACATTAATTCATAAAGATAATAGATAATGGTGAAATAATAAGAAAACAGTCAGAAGTCGAAAGAGAAGTGTGGGGGAGGGAGGGGGTGCATCAGAAGATGGAGTTATGAGGTGATGTTGATAGGGTTTTTGGAACCTTTCCTGCCCTGCCACCTCGCAAGAAGGGGGGATGGAGTGATTGACTGGAATACTGGATCGAAGGAAGCAGGGAGACTGTCAAAGAATTTAATGTGTCTCCGTGTGATGTGTTGTTGTACAGTTTCTAGCTGTAGTTCGTTATGAATGTGTGTCATGTTACGTCTTTCCAGAGATGTCCCTCGACATATCTTCTGTTGTGTACTGTTTTGGTATTGTTGTAGTGATTTCAGGGCTGTTGGGTAGAGATAGTGTAGTAGTGGTTCGCCGTGTAGGAGTGATGGTCGTTAGTATTACTTTGTAGATGATTAATTTGAGTCTGAGTGACAGCCCTGGTGAGTAGATGAGGTGTTTAAGT
>NW_027115573.1:162159-172074 GCF_000696795.3 Halyomorpha halys
TATTCTGTTCTGTATGTGTGCAGTGAAAGATAGATGTGTTTCAAATTTAATGCCTAGGTATGTGAGATGTTTCTTGGTTTGTATTGTCTGTTCGTTGAGTTTAGGTGCTCTATTGGGAGTTTTCTCCCAACTCTTCTTGAGAGTTTTCTATTGGGAAAGTGATGAGTTGGGCCGCTGCGGCGGCCTAAGTTCTGAGATGTGTTGGGGCACACCCCATTTCATTGTCTTGCACTAAAACTAAAAACTTAACAAACACTAAAAACGAAATATGTGTCACTGTCACTGGTGGGTTTCAGTCGGCGCTCTGCTGTAAGCAGGAGGATTGCCCATGAATTGGAGGTAGTCAAAGAACTTGACATACCTCTGACTAATGAACTCTGGTACTGTGGGTAGATCAAGAAGTTGATGTAATTCTGGAGACTTCTTCTTCGTCTACGATGGTCCGAATCATCTTCCGCAGCATGCTGTCCTGGATGCCTGAAGGTGGCGCTGTTCTGTGCCGTCGAAGAGGTGCGTGAAGAGTGGTGCCCCGGTGCCGGCCTCAGAATACTCTATAGATCTGCAGCTTTAGCCGCAGAGAGAGCGTTGGTGCAGTTTGGAGGTGGTTCAGTCTGTAAAACCGCCTTCTTACTGTTCTGGTTTTCTGGTAGAGGTGGATGGAAAACTTGAGATAGCACTCCAGCTTCACAACCAAATAAACTATGGAGCTGGAAGAGAAAATGATGGTGTCGTCCAGTTTGAGTGACTTAGGGAGAGTTCATCCCTTATGCTGTTGATGAGCTAACATGACGCAGTCCATCTGAACCCAGCAATCATGGTGATGTTTAAATAACCTTCCCATTGAACAATCTCCTTGCAGACGGCTGCAGACAGCTCTAGTGCACGTTTTGGGCTCATAATGCTGCTGTAGATGGCGATGTCGTCGCCATTGGCGGCGACTGTAGATAGTTTGTGGTTTTCACCAACCACATCTCGTCGAGGGAAGGACTTATGGCTCTGCAGCCTGAAGTCACCCACACCCCAACACCACCAGCCGGAATGGTCCCTCCCCATTCTTTGTTAGCCCTGGCAATCCAGCTACTCATGTAAAAACCGCCTTCAGCGGACTAAGCTTGTAACATCTTATAATGCCGTAAGGCAAACCAAGATAAAATGTATCTAGTAGTGTATATATAAGTCTTAGTTTTTAAGTACTATATATAATTGTATTTGTTTAAAATAATAAAAATAGGAGGTAGGGAAAAAAACGCACAAAAAAAAACAACAACACATCAGAGGTATAGAGTCGTCTCTCATGAAGTCTGGTGTCAATGAGTACGGCCACTGTCAGTTCTATGAGTGCTAGTAGCGCCTCTTCTAGTTTTGCGGCCAGACCAAACAGTTGTAGTTTAGAATCTTAAATGAATTCATGATGATTTTTGTTTTCTCATTTTCTGGATGATATTGGACTGCATGTTTTGCATAATCCTGGAACTAAATCACTGAACTTGCGATTCATTTGATCCATCATATTCATGATGAGAAGTTGGTGGTGGTAGAGGTTGGAAGACCTCGCTCTGGCATGACCAACTACGGAGGACACACGATGATCATCGCCAGTACTGGAGACTCGTGAGGTCCTTCGTCAACAAGAAGCGAAATGTGCACCTTACATCAGGCGACGATTTCCTGACGTCGGGGGAACAGGCTGAACTCCTGGCCACAAGCTATGCAGCGAGGGATGCTGAGCGGACTACCATTGCACCCCATCAACAACCTGGGCCACCGAGCCCCAACGAGAAGGATCTATTCTCCTCCTTCGACCAGCTAGAGTACGTACTACGAAGCGTCAAAGGGAACAAGGCGTCAGGACTGGACGGAATCCCGTATGTACTCATGAAGATGCTTCCTAGGAAGGCTTTACCCTTCCTACATCTTCAACTTATGCATGCGGATCTCGTACTTTCCCACAGTATGGAAGAAAGCTATCGTCGTACTTCTACTCAAACCGGGGAAGAAAGGAGACTCGACCGAGCACTATCGTCCGATCAGCCTCCTCTCGCACATCAGTAAGGTGTTTGAACGGCTCATCAACCACCACCTGATGGATCACTGCAGAGAGGAGAACGTCATCCCACCACAGCAGACCGGATTCCAACGGGGAGTTGCCTGTGAGCACCACCTCGCGAAGCTCCAAGCGCACACCATAGAGCAGATGAAGAAAAACTGCCCAACGGCCTTCATCTCACTAGATTGCCAAGCCTTTGAGAGTGTTTCCCACCCGCTCCTACTCCGCCGACTGGAGGAATTCAAGTTTCCAGCCGCCCTATGCCGACTCATCCGAAGCTACCTCAGTGGAAGATCCCTCGTCGTACGGGTTGGCGAAAGCCTTTCCTCTCCAGTACCCCACCATCTGCGGAGTACCTCAGGGATCGGTACTAGGTCCAGTACTATTTGTAGTCTTTACGGCACCTATAGTAGCCATCGAACACCCAAAGGCAGTGGAAGCAGCCTATGCGGACGACATCGGCATCTACGCCTCCAGCATCAATGCAAAAACAGCCCTAACCCATGCTCAAGACGCTGCAACCACCATCACTGATGCCCTCAAAAGTATTGGGATTAGGGTAAACCCTGGAAAGACGGACGCCATAGTGATGTCGTTCCAAACAGGAAAGAAACCACTGCCTACCGCATTCAAAGTAGATGAAGGCGAGCAGCGGATTTCCACCTCCATTCTCTACCTGGGCGTCATTGGATAGGCACCTCACCTTCTCCAGTCACGTTCGGGAGAGACTTAAGCTGGCCCGCCAGAAGAGCTACAGGCTCTACCATCTCCTGAAATCCCCACAACTCTCACTAAGGCTGAAGCTGCAAATCTACAAGGCTATAATCCGACCGACTCTGCTCTATGGTGCACCACTTCTGCGTCACCTCTACAAAACAACGCTAGAAAAACTGCAGAGCTACCAGAACTCCGTCCTCCGGCGAATCGTCCGTGGAACTACCCTACAGAGGGCAAGAAACACCACCATTCACAAGGAACTCCAGCTACCCTCTGTGCCGGAGTATATAGGCCGAAGGCACATCAAATTTTTTGATGGGCTGAAGGCCTGTGCCAACCCGCTCTTCAGAGATATCGCCTCTCCACCAAAACCTGGGAGGTGGCAAAGCACTGTCCCCTTAGTAGACGTCCTCGCCGAGGGAAAGACTTCGGGCTCTGCAGCTTGAAGTCATCACACCACCACCACCACCAGCCAGAATGGTCCCTCTCCATTCTATGTAAGCCCCCAACTAGTATGTTACCAATGTGAAACCGCCTTCAGCGGACCCTGTAACCCATCTTATACTGCCATACGGTCAGTATGTAATCTGTATATATACAATGTATTATATTATATATTGTAATTGTAATTATATATAAATAAAGAGGATTTGAAAATTTTAAAAATCGCATCCTATTGGTCTGGGGTCCACTGGTGGTGGTGGTGGGCTGGGTGCGAACGGCTGTTAACGGCTATGAGCTGGCTGCTGGCCTCTGCTGTCCCTTCCTCGATTCGATAAGCTCCGCCATTTTTGCCTTGCCTCACACCGACTGTAGGACGCTATATTCCCCTCCCCACAGTTGGAGCACTTAAGAGTCCCTCACGGCAGGCACCGATGTTATGCTTCTTGCCACAGCACACACATGACTCTGTGTACCCGCAGTAGTTCTTGGTGTGCCCGAAATACTGACACCGATAACACTGAAGTGCGCCTTGTTCTTTTTTGAGAATATAAACTTGAGAAGTAAACAGACACTGATCTATGTGTCTGACTTTGTGAATATTACCACGGCTAATGTGACCTGGTACTGTAATAACTATCGGGGAGAGGGGGGTTTTCTTGCCATCGATATTTGATTTCTCCAGTCTTCTTATATCGATGGGGCTAAGTGCTTGAATGCAGACTTGACATCATATATGGGCATCATGTCATGATTTTTGATAATATATTTATTTTGTGTTTTGCACTTCCGGGGGGCTAAGTATGATGTCCGACTTTTATGATCTCAAGCCCTTTTGTTACTGTATCGCGAACGGATAATGTTTCTAGAAAGATTTTGAAAAGAAAATTCTTTACTTACGGGATAGTGTGTTGGCTATCGAAAACGACTAGCGGAATCTGAAATTTCTTTGTAGAAGCCTCTGTAGAAGTCCCAGGATCTTGGGTTAATCAGCCAACGGGTCGAATATGTTTGGAGAGATAAAATTTGCTGTATCTCCTTCATCTGCAGAAGTTCCTTAGGGTTTGATTGTCCTCCCGAGCCTTTCACCCCCGCCTTCGCCCGCTTTTCAGTAGGAGACGCGGTCGATTTACTAGTGACCAGCGTGAAGTCGGTTTCAATGTCAGATTCAAGATCTGTGTCATTCGGGAGATTTGCGACTTGTCGAGTGCCCGGGGCATCGCACATTGAATAATTATGAAGAATATCTGGGTACTGATTAAATTAATTACAACAACTGGCTTGGAGAAGCGCAGCGGAACACAGGTTGAGAGTCTAAGTGGATTATGTCCACGCACTGTCTATATTCTAATTAGTTTATAACAGCACGGCACTAATTAACTGATAGTTTACACTTAAAATTAATAATAAAAAGTACCGGATAGTGAAATCCACTCGTTCCTGACAACAAAGGGCCAAGAACAAAGGAGTTTCTCTAAGAACGATGAACAACCCTTTGTTCATGAAAAAGTATGTTAAAGTGACGTCACCAGATCAGAGCACTGACCGACCGTAACTTAATAGCATTAACACTGAACTTATCTACTTCCATTTAGATGAGCTCCTAGATATTTAAAACTTTTGACCTGCTCTAATCTCTATCCTCCAATCCATAGTATCCTCATTATTCTTCGGGATTTCTTTCCAATTCTCATGCATTTTGTCATCCCCGAATTAATCTTCATATTTATTGTGGACATCTTGGAGGACATGTTATGTTGGAGGTCTCGGTCAATGGCAGCTAGTAAGACGAGGTCGTCAGGGAAGGCCAACAGGTAAAATTTGGTAGGATGCAGGTTTCTGTCCCCTAGCTGGAATCTCCTCATTATCAACTTGGCCGACTTAGTGCCAAGTCTAAAACCATGTTGAAAAGCAATGGACTTAGGCTACAGCCCTGTCGGATACCCAATGTAGTCTCAAATTCTTTTGAAATGTCTTTTCTGGTTCTGATCACATTCCTTATCTTTTTATAGAGACTGATCACCGCCAATGTTGTTCCACAGTCTGTATCCCGCTCAGATAGTGCCCTCTCTACGTCTTCTTCCTTTATTCTGTCAAAAGCCTTCTGGAGGTCCACGAAGCAAATGAAGAGCTCTTTGTCGTTCTTCTCTGGTTCCTGAAGCCATACTATTCTTCTCCTAGTTGGCAATCGACTGTTTCTAGACTCCTCACTCTTGTTTCTAGAATTCTAGAGTAAACCTTTGCAAGCAAACTGAGAAAGAATATTCCTTAATGATCGCTGTACTCCCGATTTGCCCCTTCTTGTAAATTGGCACAATCACATCTTTTTCTGTTCCTCCTTTGCATTTTCTTCTAGCTTCCGACCAAAATTCTCCAAGGATCTTCTCTTCGCTTGAATTACTTCTAATTTGGTTTCACTTCTCCAATTTTTGTACGTCTGATAAGAAGTGGCGGTTTTCTGACTGAGGTATTTTTTCCAACCTGTCAAGGATCACCTTTTTCACGTCCATTCCACCAATCTGTTCTCTTGAGATCGGATCCGGAGCTTTTATCTCCGCAGATAAATTTTGATGGATCCAGAAGGATCTTCCTAAAAGCTGACCAGCTCCAATCTATTTCTTTCTATTTCCTCTGAGTAAAATAAAGCCATTTCCTCCTGCTTTAAGCGGTAAAATTTACTGATTTTTTTCTTAGGGTTCCTGTGTTTTCTTTGCGGTTTCACTTCCTTCCAGAGCCTGTTTACCAGTAGTAGAGTTTACCAATACCTCAATACCTGACAAATTTTAGTAAATCCATTTTCAGACATTTTTCTTACTCAAGATAAGATAGTGTAGGCAATTTTCCTCAGGTTTAAAATTAATTGAAATCGATTCCTTGGGTCCAGAAGGTGCTCAGCTGGAGGAGCAGTTTGGTTTGATGGTATGGTGTCCGTGTAACTGGTGAACAATGATACCGCTCTTATGAACTCTAAGGTCTTTGTGTTGTTAATGTGTACCTATACAGTAGGGAGAATGAAATTCAACTTTAATTTGTTTATTACATTTGAACTAATCGAAACGACTTTCAAATTCGGATTCCAATCAACTAAATGGCAATCGGTACCAATTGCGAGTTAGTCAACTTGATACTCATCCCCCTTGGCTATGAGGCCAGATCTACTAGAGAAATTATATCCTTATTGCACTTTGTAATTACAGAATCTCTTTTTGTTATCACTGTTAATTTTTATTTTTGACAGCCCTGTATTTTTATTTGTGAATTTTGTATTATTTAAGGTCAAAGCAACCAGTCATAAGTTTGCTCATGTTCAAAAGACCATCCTAACGCTTAACTCTGCTCATAAGAATTATGATATCTGCAAAATTAAAGAATGCCGTATACCAATTTTGGATTCATAGGATTTCTGTAAAATGTTTAGAAAATTAACCTGTTTTCCATACAACTAGATCTATAGGCTCCTACATAAATACAAAATCCTTCAAATAAAATTCAGTTTTAACAGTATTTTTCAAAGTGTAGTTATTATTGAAAGTAGGAGAATTTTTTGTTACATTTAGCCCACCAAAATATTTTTCACCTTCCCAAATACATCCTTCCTCAAAAGGATGTCCTAGGTTCTCTTTAAAATTTCGAAGACAGAGAGCCTGATCAAACTTGCTTGGTACATGATAGAGCAAATACTTAGGTCTGACACAACCTGCTTGGTACATGATAGAGCAAATGCCAAAGTCTGACCCAACCTGCTTGGTACATGATAGAACAAATTCCGAAGCTTTGGGTTCAATGGCTATTATAGTCTGACCCAACATGCTTAGAACATGATTGAGCAAATTCCCAAGTTATAGGTTCAATGATTATTATAGTCATTTTCTTTTTTTTATTCCCCTTCCTCGTCATTTCGCATGCCACTGCCACCAATAATTATCAATTTTATTATTATATGATTATCAGTAAATATTTATTTATTTTGGGCTCCAGCCTCCAGCCTCCAACTGCATCCTCCAGCTCACAGCCTGGTACAGCCCTCCTGGTCTCCGTCTGCTTCTTAACCTTCATCTTGTTGTATTGTTGGCTTGTTGAGCCCTTTCTAACGTAATGTGCGTCGGGCTGACCACCTCCTTCCACTCGTGGATGGACTCTCTGAAAAAGAAGTAATTCTCCTCCTCCATCAGACGAGGGAAGACCGTCTCAGCGAGGGCGGATATCCCGGTTTACCTTTACAACCTGGCACGATGTCTTTCCATGGTGGTGCAGTTCAACACTATATGCTCTGCTGTTTCAGGGATTCCACACGTAGGGCACCGGGGGTCGATTTTCTTCCCAAAACTTTGTAGCTTCCCCGGAACCCACCATGTCCCGTCAGGATCTGCAAGATCGAATAATCTGGGAGGGCCGCCCATAGCTCAGTGGTTAAGACACAGTCTTACCAATTTGATCTCTATTGGTGGTGCCGGTTCTGATCCGGCCTGGGGCGTCGACTTTTTTCATTGAGTGGCGGTGCCACAAAATGAAAATCTTTCACTCCCAACTATGGTTAGGCAGGACTCCTGTTGTCTTGGCCGAAAAAAATAATAATCTGGGAGGATCCACCCCGCTCTCAGTCTTGAATGGATGGTAGGGAAGAACCTCCTCTGAGTGGCGCCCTTCTGGCGCGCCAGCCATCGTCCATTCCATTCTTCAATGGAATCTTCCCGCAGCATCCTCTTTTATATGTTCTGGGTCTCGCCAATCCACTCTCGGAGTCCCTCCGGTAGCGCTACCAGCCCCTGCCTCTTTTCTTCGTACTTGACGAAATCCTTCTTGAGGATGAGGTCCAGAGGCATCGCTTCGGCCAGCACCTGCACCGCCTAAGGCGACACCGTTCTGTAGGTCTTTGTGACCCTCAGCAGAGCCAATTTCTGTATGGTGGCCAGTCTCCTCTTTTGATCATGCGTGAGGTTCCGGCTCCACGCAGGTGATGCCTGCCTCAGAATATCCAAGACCACCCTATTGTAAATGGTCATTGTAGCAGGGTGACCTGATTCCCCAGAACGTACCCCCTATCCTGCTCAATCCATTGAGTGATAGGGTCTCCCTATACCTTATACATCAGATGAGGTGTGGCATCAAATCGTCTTCTTATCCTCACCCCGAGGTCACTTCCTCACCCAGTCTAATCCTCTGTCTATTATAGTCTGACCCAACCTGCTTGGTACATGATAGAGAAAATGCCCAAGTCTGACCCATTTTGCTTAGTACATGATAGAGCAAATACCCAAGCTTTAGATTCAATGGTCATTATAAGGTGGTCATAAGTTTTTCTATATCTATTATTAATTTAATGTAATCTCATAAATTTATATGTTCAATAACTTTATCATGAAACTATAACTAAAATATTTTAACTTCTATTTTCATCTCTATTAAGTGATAACTAAGAAATATCTAATCAAACATTAAACTTTAAGTATTATTTTTGTTACATAATGCTGATTAATTGAGACTTAAATGTTAAATAGAATCTTATCTCTATGTTCATCTTTTAAGATTAAGCAGTAAGTAGTTGGTTTATACTCAAGTGGTTGTAATAGATGTTAAAATTTTTTAAGATATTTTGTCTATTTTAGATGTGACTATGGCATTTGATACTATGCTTCAGGACTGGCAATCGTCTATATCGTGTGCGTGATGCAGTACCAGCTGCCTTGGAATCAAGTGGATTCCCACTTCCTGATTTACTGCCACCTTGCTGGTACTCTGTCCCCTTGGATCGGCTCCTTCATATACCATCTCTTGATGAACATGGACAGACCACCCCCTTTCTACTACCGCCTACTCCAGCTCGATATGCTTGGAATTTGGGTGTCTCAAAGTTTCGGTGAGTAATAAAAGGAGCAAAGAAAATTGCATTTTTTTACATGAAAAAATGGGCGTTAATTTCTATATACTTGGAATTTGACTAAATACAAGAATGTATTTATTGAAGAAAACATAACTGCTCAACATTATTATTGTAACACCAAAACTATACATCAACAAGAGGGCTGAGGTTTTGCATACGGCCATATTTTTATAGTAAAGGGGCGTTTATTCTTTTTAGATACCTCACCATATCAATTTTTGTTTCTACAATTTGGGTTTCTATAATTTTTTTTAAGGAGATGTAGATATACCAATAAAGAATTCCTAGTCCTATTTTCCTCCACATAAATTTTGATTTGTTTTTGTATTGTATAGGTATTTGGAGATTGCGGTATATAGTATAGTCCCAATGGTATCGGAAAATATATTACATTTCCCCACGCTAAATCTGGGCATATCCTGCGCCCTTTAGATCAAATGAGCTATACATTTTTTTTTGTTCTAAAATCTCAGTCCAAAATTTGTCCTGTCTGAATGTTTCTTTGTTACTCCTTGGGCCCAGGAGGAGAAAAAAAGAAGTATTTTTTTATTACTTTAATGACAACTATAAACAGTTAAGAGTAAAAATTGATAATTTTGCCAACCATTGTTGGAGGGAAACTAAAAGAAAGGGCCTGTTTCAAAATATTACAAAAAAATTAGTATCAGGAGCAGTAGTTGCAGTTCCCATGATATTCACCAAAATGAATCCGCAAAATGTTGATTTCTTGTTTTTCGGGAAAAATTTTGGTTTATATAAATTATATCTGAGGAACTATTAGACGTACAGACGCGTATTAGAACCCAAATTTTGGTTTATATAAATTATA
>NW_027115573.1:172124-185741 GCF_000696795.3 Halyomorpha halys
AACTATTAGACGTACAGACGCGTATTAGAACCCAAATTTTGGTTTATATAAATTATACCTGAGGAACTATTAGACGTACAGACGCGGATGAGAACCCAAATTTTGGTTTATAAAAACTATACCTGAAGAACTATAAGACGTACAGACTAGGGATGCGACATCGATGTCAATGTTTTACCCAAAACATCGATGTTTTTAAGCCGATGTTTTTTCAACATCGATGTTTTACTTTTGTCCCAATTTTTAATTTTTTTTTTTCCAAAAGTAACTAAATGAAAACAAAAAATTTACGGTATAAAAAATTTCCTATCAACATCGATGTCCTAAAATATCGTTGCATACATTGCATTACCCAAAAAACATCGATGTTTTTTTTAGTCACATTATTTGTTCCAACAACCATTTCTGACTAGTAGAACAGACCTTATGTTTCTGAAATAGATGTTCAAAAAAACAACAAGGTATTTTTGGAAAGGTATTGTAAACAACAATATTTTAAAACATCGATGTTTTTTGGAAAACGTATTGTAAGCAACGATCTTTTAAAACATCGATGTTTTTTGGGTAATGCATTGTATGCAACGATATTTTAAAACATCGATGTTTTTTATAGTCGATGTACTATTCTTTCATACAAAAAGCATTTCTGACTGGTCTGAGCATGCGTAGTCGTTGGAACAGACCTTATGTTTCTGAAATAGTAGTTCAAAAACATCGATGTATTTTTGGCAATGTATTGTAAACAACAATATTTTAAAACATCGAGATTTTTGGGTAATGCAACGATATTTTAAAACATCGATGTTTTTTTTAGTCAATGTTCCATTCTTTCATACAAAAAGCACTTCCGACTGGCCTGAGCATGATAGTCGTTGGAACAGATCTTATGTTCCTTCAATAGTTGTTCAAAAACATCGAAGTTTTTTCGGTAAAGTATTGTAAGCAACGATTTTTAAAAACATCGATGATTTTTGTAGTCGATGTCGGATTCTTGCTTTCAAAAACCACTTCTGACAGGCCGTAGAATGCGTGATCGTTGGAACAGACCTCATTTTTCTGAAATAGTTGTTCAAAAACATCAATGTATTTTGAGTAATGTATTGTAACGATATTTTATAACATCGATGTTTTTTGAAGTTGATGTTCTATTCTTTGATTGGAAAAGCACTTCTGACTGGCCGGAGCATGCGTAGTCGTTGGAACAGACCTTATGTTACTGAAATGGTTAAAAAAAAAAAAACATCGATGTTTTTCTGTCGATGTTTTAGTATTGAACATCGATGTTTTTTTGTCGATGTCGCATCTCTAGTACAGACCCGTATGAGAACCCAAATTTTGGTTTATAAAAACTATACCTGAGGAACTATAAGACGTACAGACGCGTATTAGAACCCAAATTTTGGTTTATAAAACTATACCTGAAGAGTTTCTCATGTCTAGTAGTCCTAGAGTTCCTCAGTCTTAATAGTTTTAGACGTACAGACGCGTATTAGAACCCAAATTAAAGCTAGTTGAAATTACTTTAATGTAGTTTATATCATTTATCCTTGTAGCAGTTTCCATGATTTTCACCAAAATTGTTCATTTTGATTGATGGGAAAAAAAAATGTAGCTATTTGTAAAGCTGTGCCTGGAGAACTAATGAATGTGAAGATATTACAGCTCATATTTTAGGAAATATACTTTTATACAATAACGTGCTGTGAAGTTGTTTAGTCTTGGAGGTAGTTTTAAGGATATGGAGCTCTGAATGAAAAATGAGAAAACAATTTAGGTTTGTCTGGAATAAAATAAATACCATGGCGTTTACGCTTTAACAATTGGAAATATATGCTTTAATGGCATGTACTATATATATCCTTTGTAAAGTCTAGATATAAATTGAGCCTTTTTCTAACAGCAAATGACAAGTATTTTTTTCTTTACTTGAAAGAAATAAAAAAAAATGTTTTGTAACTTCTGGAACATCCACCATTTTTTAATTTCCCTTACCATGGTTGGCAGAGTCTTTTTAAATTTTTGTTTGAATTATTAAAATAATTAACATTATATTTTTTATTAACTTAAATTTTATCTACAGTAATAAGATCTTTAGAAAGAAAAGGTGCAATAATTTATGCATGTTTGTTCTAAATTTTAGGATTTGACTTTTGACCTACACTTGCACATAGATTGGAATAGACAGTGATATTTGGAAAAGCCATCGACATAATATGTACTTATAATTTGTGTTTGCAGTTACTAAAACTATATTTGATGTTAAGTTGTAAGGTTATTCAGTTTGGAGTGGATTTCTTTTATGATAATATTTATGACTGTTTATTGCTCTTTGCACTCATAATTAGTTTACTACTTCAACCAGTTTACTTATCCTGCCAGACTGTATTCAGTTGAATATCCTCTTTTGTGATTTTAAATGTTTTCCACTCCTAAAGGATCTTTACTACTCATCGAATGCCACTTCAAATTCTCAAAATTAACTTCTTCCTAAATTGGCATTTTAAACTTGAAGAAACATATCATTGCATAGGCTTAATTCCTTGAGTTTACTCTAGTTTAAAGATTATATATCAAAAGATGTTCCCTTCTTGCTAGTCAGTCTGGTTCCTATGAGAAGATAGAGCATGTTCCCTTCTTGCCAGTCAGTCTGGTTCCTATGAGAAGATAGAGCGTGTTCCCTTCTTGCCAGTCAGTCTGGTTCCTATGAGAAGACAGAGCATGTTCCCTTCTTGCCAGTCAGTCTGGTTCCTATGAGAAGACAGAGCATGTTCCCTTCTTGCCAGTCAGTCTACTTCCTATTCCTCTCATTTGACATATCTACTATGTATAATTTTTTTTTTTTCAACATCCACAAATACTGTTAATTGATTTAGTTAAATTATTTGTCATTTAAAAGTTATTCAATAAGTTGAACTAATCTTAGATTATTATTGTTATTTAACAATGACAATAGATAATGATAAGACTACAAAGATTATTGTGTCGATGGCTATGATATTAGTAGTGATGCTGTTGACCTTGTTGTAAAGGAGCTTTGACAATGGTGTGTACCTCAGTCGCCTGCCTCCCGAAGCCAGTACAGTGGATCACCATTGCTTCCTACAGCATCCTCTCTGTTCTTGGGCTGTTCAAGGTTTGCAAAGCATGTTTTATTAGCTTTCTAATTAATGATAAAAGATTGTGTTTGGATTGATTTGGTATTGTTATGATCAATATTTTATGAATAAGTGCCAAAAGTTACAAATAGAGGGTGTTCCAACAGTTACACATAAAGGATATTCCATCATTTACTCATAGAGTGTCTTCCAACAATAAATACCGATCATTGAGGTAGGGATAGTTTAGCAAAATTGTAGTTGAGTGACACAAAAGTTGACTTTCCTATCTCAATCCATGGTCAAGTTTTTTCTAAGGTTTTTCCGAGAAAACTGTCTTATCTTTTAAAAATCCCAATTTTCAAATCTAATTGAATATTCCTCAAATTTTGTCCCCGATTTCCTCCTAAAACAGAAACCAATTTGTAGAAAATATCGCTTTGATAAGCAAAAACAGAATCCAAAACAATGTAAACTAGTAAAAATGTTTCAAAAAATCCCACACAATGAATTTAAGAATGACGTTAGGATTTCATAAAACTTGCTTCATTTAATAGGCTTTGAAACAATATATGATTACTTTGATAGCTATATGATTACTCAGTTCTTTTTCTACTCTAGTAGCTACGGGGATATCGTCATCTTCAAACACCCACCCAACTTTGAGATGCTGGTTTGATATTGAGGTTGGAGGATCAAAAAACATTAGCTATATGATTACTCAGTTCTTTTTCTACTCTAATAGCCACGAGGGTATCGTCATCTTCAAACACCCACACTTAGATCCTTAATAGACATCATAGTAATAAAGCCAATTTTCACAATACTGTTTATAGTAGAGGCTTTTCAATTTTTGAACTTCTTCAACGTTTCACTACACCATAACACATGATTCACCATCTGATCATCAGTCAAGCCTGTGGGGCACCCAAAGAGAACAAAGCTTCTTGAAGTGAAGATTATCATGCAGGGTGCAACGAATTCCTGGTGCATTAATGCCCAAGAACTGTTCGATCAGGTGCTAGATCACTACCTGTCTGCCTCAAGCAATTCCTAAACAGCATTAATGTTTTCTTCAATTACCGGTAGAAGGTGGAAATGATCTTGGAGCGTCCTAGAGTTTGAAATTCCCTTTT
This sequence comes from Halyomorpha halys, assembly GCF_000696795.3. Lineage (NCBI taxonomy): Eukaryota > Metazoa > Arthropoda > Insecta > Hemiptera > Pentatomidae > Halyomorpha > Halyomorpha halys. The sequence continues at coordinate 176,356 of NW_027115573.1, forward strand.
TCAAACTAATAGTACAGTGTTGACAGTCCTCATTAAGCACAGCCCATCAGCATAATTGCACTTTAAAATAGCTCTGTATTCAATTTTAGACCTGAGTGACACCTTTCACAAGCACATTCAGAAAGGGAAGTCACAGCGCTGCACCAACCCTTTCCCATTCTACCATTGATATTGCAAAACATTGCTAGTGCCCTTCTATCATTTATGTTGTGGATGTCCCTCTTTCAAGAAAAGTACTGAACCAATTAACAAAAGGAAGGTACCGTTTGGAAGAGATTTTTACTTAGACATAATCGTTGTAACTAATACTATTTTCTATTTTAAAAGGCATAATTTTTGTTATGTCTATGGATGCAGTTTCACTAGACAATCTTTATTCTTTCAGTATATGTTAGAGAGGTGTACTTTGTTTAGTTGATATATATATTTATACTTTTGTAATAAAAGAAAGGTGGTCCGGATGTGGTCAATGAAAAACTATACTATGAGCCAGCATTTTGCCCTATCGAGAATAAAGGAAGATAATGAACAAGATAGGAAATATATATTTCAGACTCCAGGTCAGTGCAAAAGTGAACTGAAAAGTGAGGAATAGTGGGCATTGGCGATTAAAAATATGTTACATTTGAAAATAAATTTAAAGTAAACAGTATAGGAAATTAAAGAAAATATTAAAAATAGGCAAATATTAAATGATATTAAAAATAATAGATGATAGTATAATAAATAAGAAATTATTTTAAAAAACATATATATATATATATATATAGGATAGAATACACAAAAGAAATAAAGTAAAAGAAAGGATGAAAGGATATAATAAATATAATATGATGAAGGAAAGAAAATATACAAAATAAATAGGGGTACTGGTAAATTATATTATAGAAACATTAATAATAATAAAGTAATTAGAATGTAAGTATACTCAAGTTAGAAGTAATATATGAATATAAATTAAAAATAAGATATATAAATATAAAAGAAAAAGGATGGATAGTAAATGTAAAATATAAAGTAATAAAAGTAAGTATGGGATAAATGATACAATAAAAATGTTACCTACTGAAATGCTGAAATGCAAAGTAAAGAGTAAAAGAAGAATTATGGAGCTTTTGTTAGGCTTAATATTTGTCGGTATGTCAAGGAGATACAGTCTTATTAGCTTTATGATTCATGGATTTCTGTGTTGAATTGATGTAAATGGATTCCTAAATGAAGCTTTTTTTTTTTTGTTTTTTATACTTTTGATTTGTGGTATGCAGCATTTTGTCTGTGTATACATGATATATAACATGTTATATACATTTTACTCTGATGATGCCGGAATGCGAATATTTTAGAGGCAGAAGCATTTGTCATTGGAAAAGGTAAATGAATAAAAATTTAGTAAAAGATGGTGCAGTATTTTTAAGGGAATAATGAAATAACTACTAAATTAATTGTAAAAAAATATAAATTGCGTATATAATGAAATATCTCTTACATTTCTGCCATTCTCCAGGATTTATCAACTTATTCACACTATCACAGCCAACATTGGGTATCACATTATTGTAGGCCATAATGGCTTTGTCAAATTTTAGCATTAGTCAATAACCTGTAAAACATCTTAAATTAGGGAACAAATAAAACTAATAAATTAATTCTCATCATAATGTGCTAAATTACTTACTATTATCATGGTTTCACTTATTATAATTATTTAGTTTACAATGTCTATTTTACTCTATCACTATATTTCAACAAAAAGATTGTTAATACAGACCGTTGTAGACAAAGAAAATATGCTAATAGGCAGTTTAGCAGGTTATGATAAAAATTAATTTAGTAGTGCATATTTGTTCCCCTATTTAAAACGTTTTCTAAGTTATTGACTAATGGTAAAATTCAACAAAGGCATAATAGCCTGCAATAGTGAGATAGAGTTAATGTTGGCTATGATAGTGTGAATGTTGGCTGTGATAGTGTGAATAAGCTGATAAATCCTTGATTATGACTTCCATATTTTGTCGATTTTTATGTTTTACTTAAATTGTTATAAATTTTCACAGGCAATGGCAGCTAGTTCTCCTTGGAAGAGAAGAATGTGTTTTGCTCTTCCTTTTTTGATGAGAAACTGTCTTGTTTTATTAAGACTGACAAAGTATGGTGGCGGGGATCAAGATGGATTGCTCTACGTCATTCTACAGGTATGAAAAATCAAATTTACAATTAACTGGATCTGTGTCTTTACTGATTAAATTAATTGGCTAGGTAAAATAGTGATGTATTTTCTTATCCTTAAAAATTCTGTATATCATTCAAATCATTTTATTTGAAATATTTACAGGAACAACTAATGTATATAAATAAACAATAATTCCGAGGGGGAATGCCTTTCTTTTTCCTTAATTTCCTTTTTATATTAATGATAAATTTGAATTACCTGATTAGTTACTAAAATATTTAACTCATTGGATTACTTGATTAACTTCTCTGAGTATATAACTCTTGTAATGGTTCTCAAATTATGGTATGATTTATCGATGAGAGAGTCCCTACTTTTTAGGAACTTGAGTACTAGCAAGAACATTAATATATGATTATAAGAAACAATTTGTTTCAATTTGGATAAGTAATTACTTGAGTATGATTGATGTTAGATTCTCACCTACAGCAAATACTAATATATCTCCGCCATTTCCCAACTATCTTCACAATCTGTGAATTTTGTATCATCTTTAACTTTCATTGGAGTTATTTGAAATTTTAGGAAGCATATAAATTAAATTAAAATCCTGTAATTCTATAAATGTTAAATAAGTGCCTCAGGTTATTAGAGAAAATAATATTAATATTTTTACCTCCCTGAGAAACTATTTTAAGTGTTAAGTATAAGTTTACCACAGCTGATACAGAATATCTCTATTCTATACCTCACTAGGCTAATACGCTACTTAATTTAACAAGACTAGTTATTACAAGAATCAAGGTCATGCTTAATTTTGTTATAATGGTTAACAAGTGTCAATAGAAATCAATCCCCCATCACTATATATCACAAACATTCAGTAATTAAATTCTGCCAACTAAATATTTTTTATTCTTTTTTTTTCTAGGACCTGATATCATTGATAGGTGGTGCGATTGGTGCACTGAACATTCCTGAACGATGGATGCCAGGCTCTTTGGATTACTGCTTCAACTCGCATAATATAATGCACGTGTTGGTTGTCTTGGCTGTGTATTACATGAATCTGTCAACTATTTCCGATCTATTGTGGCTTGTGAACAGGCAGTGCTTAGGAAGTGTAGAATTCAATTCTATACTACATCTCCATGAAGAACTATAATGTATTAAGATTTCATTGTAAATGGTTAAATACAATATACACAACTGAGTGATACAAAGAAAATTAACTTTTCTTCTTATGGAGAATCAAAAATATGCTTATTTTCAATGCAGTATGAACAAATTTGTCTTATGATAGGTTACCAAAATAACATTAACACAAACTGTTCTTTTAACGGTCAGTTTTTAATTAATCTACTTAAAATAATTTTTTTAGAATAGAACAAAGAAACATTTTCTTCCATAATAGTGTATAGTTTATTTTTTATAATAATAATATAAATACAAAAATGGTATCCATTGTAATTAAAAGATAGATTTTTCTGAAATCAATACTTTTGATGTGCTATTTAGAATATTGCACACAAGTGAAGAATAATCTTCCTTCATTCCTTTAATACTAGAGTTAAGACATAACATATCTTACCATTTTATTCTAAATCTCATGCAATAATATAATTTCAAATGTTTTGTCTTGAACTACTTTCCTTTTAATGGTTTGATCTAAAAATTGGATCAATTCAAACTGAAAATATTTGAAACTAAATTAAATTAATTTACTTAATATTTTAAATATGTCCACATTTTTTTTTCCGTACAGTAATATAAATTATTAGTTCAGAAAAAAAAAATCTTAAAAATACGAATAAATTTTAAGTCATTGATTTTAGACTAAATTATCATTTGGAAAAAAATAAATTTAACTAAATATTTGATCGAATTAAAACTGATTTTATTTTTTAAAAAACTAACGCAACATTTTCCTTTAATTAAAGCAAAGCCTATGTAAATTGTTGGCCTGAAATAGGATAAAATCCCCAATAAGATGGGGTGCAGCAGACTGATTAATGTCTTAGAGGTAGACTGAATGGGAGGATTGCATGGATACTGGTTTTGTGAAAATAGGAATAAGATGCCTGGCGAATAAGAAAGAGGACCTTATGTCGGATCAAGTAAGGAACAGAGGAATCACTATTTCGAATCAAGAAGTTGTGCCTTGATAGAGAATTGTTTAAGAAATGGATAACACCTGCCCCGGCAACATGGGGCATAAGGGTTGCTTATAGAAGAAGATATCAAAACATTTATTTCCACAGAGGTATATTTATAATGCTTCTTTTTATAAATATAAATTTTAATTAATTACCAGATCAATATTATCAAGATTTTTTTTTAAGATTTAAAACAGTTTACCATATTAATTTTACTATATAAATCTTCTAGTAATAAAAAATGGATAAAAAAGTGCTCAAATAATAATTGACCCTACTTTTTTTTTTGGTAAATAAAATAAAATTGAATGTTAGGCACCTCACAGGGGTATCCCTTATCCTCTTCACCTTCAAGTTCCTGGAAAAAAAATTATCTGCCTTTTTTAGATCTAATCAGCCCCACGAAATATACAAATAATTGTAGTCATTAAATAAATTAGGCACTGCAAGCTGAAGTAACTCTACAAGAGAATCTTGGTGGCCATATTAGGAGAATTAAAGACGAGTTATTAAATAGAAGAGTGGTTCTTAAAGCACTGGAACCACAGACTTTTAGCCAACACTGCCATCTATGGTACATTGCCAAACAGGGGAACATTAGTTGAACAGCTATCCATACAGAGGTTCTGATTGCCATTACCGCCAAGTTAAAGGAGTTCCAACTCTCAACATCTACAATTGACCACAATGCTTGAGAATAATGTAGGAAGTTTACAGGCTGTCATATGAAGAAGAAGACATTAATTTCATAAGAAATCAAAAGGTGGGTCACAATCCCTGTCAGTAAAGTAAAAGATAATTGCTATCTGAAGAGGGAGACAACTGAAGCTATACCAGTGTCCACATTGGGAAACTGCCTGCATCAGAATGGTGATATGTTGAAAAATATAGTTGTGTATCTTTGATGCGCTGTCATAAGGGCTTAGGTCCAAAATATGAATTTTTCAGCAAAAACAAAGTTCAAATCATTATGTAAAATCTAATTATTGATATTTTTCTAATTGTTATTTTTATAAAACAATATAGTAATAGTAAGTCTATCTGAAGCATAAATTTATTTCTTGTCTGATCATTCCTAATTCTGTATTTTGACTTCACACCTCTTCATGAAGTACTTTGGCTTCAGTTGTGTCTATGTTACACAAAATAGCTCACTAAAATTTCAAACCCAAAAACAATAATTATAAGAAATAAATTAAGTAGTACTTGTAAATAGCAAGTCATTTTTTTTAATTTGGGATTTTTATTCTTTACCAGAAGAAAAAATATATACTAGAATACAATATTTGAATATGGTATTAAAGTTGTTTATTAACAAAGTCAAAATTACAATTTGGGAATTAACAAGGATTTAATTTTTTTAACATTTCACCATTTAACCGCTTAAGCGTCATAGGACATACATAAACCATAGTTTTGGTATAGAATAATTTTATTAATTTTACATTACAAAACATAAATTAGAGGCATACATGAAGAAATACAAAATTAACAATCTCAAATTGTTATTTAATAATCTCAAAATTCCACTCCTTTAATTTGGGGCTACTCCAGTTTAACTTCCAGAAGGTCAGGATCTTCTACTTGGATAGCAGAGTCTGTTGGGAGATGTTTATAAAAGTTGTGAAATACTGGTGGTATCAGAGGAAGTAAATCCATGAGATCCTTTTTCTTTACCTGAGGTATAGGAACCATGGACTTGTACTTTTGTTGAACCTGTCTTATGGAAGGCCTCCCTCATTGACTTTAAGGGTTCTTCTTCTGTTAATTAGTTCTTGTACAGCAGAGTAGCGTGTTCTTGAGTATATTGAAGCCACTGAACATTATCCCAGGAAAATAAGAGCCCCTATCCGAATTCTTCCTTAATACTAAATATGTCTTGAGAAGCTTTGCAAAATCAAAAAGCTTGTTTTGTTTCACTTCAATTACTTGAAATGGTATTTTCTTTGCAGTTCCCCTAATTACCTGAAACCAATCGTGAGGATTATAAACTGGGATTTTTAGCTTTTTTTTTTGTTTTTCTGTCATTGAGTGGTCAACATCACACTCCAAATGAGTGTGGCCTAGAACCAAAAATTTATGGTTTATTATTTTGATATGTAGAAAGACAGTCATGGCCTTCATAAACATTGCAGCTACTTACGAATTTTTGTTCTGACGTCTACAAGTGTCAGAATAAAAAATCACTTCTTCAATAGTAGATGGAAGTTTGCCCAAATGATTAAACAAACATAAGGCTATTTAATTTGCTCCTTGACCTGCTGTTGCCTCATGCCACATGTGGTTGTAAGACTGACCTATTACATTGTCATGAATAGTGAGATTTTAAGTCCACAACTGTCTTTTGTATAGTGCAATAGACGAAGCAAGAGGAGTGGGGAGGCATTGCTGTCTAGTGCAATAGACGAAGCAAGAGGAGTGGGGAGGCATCACTGCAGATCAAAACTAAAATATTGCTTTCTACTCTATCTACTTTACAAGCTTCTTTATCATTTGCTTTTGTCTTGTAACCCAAATCTGCGAATTCCTGAACATCTTTAATTCCGTTTTCAATAATTGGTGTTTCTTCAGTCACCTGAAGTAGAAGCTATTTTTAATTTCATATTCAAGATGTCACACTTGTGATATGAACTGCTGTGTCATGGCCGCAGGTGCAGTTCACTGTTACTGGGTCAGATGGGTTAGAGCTCAAATCCAGCTCTCAGGCTTCATATAGCATGAGTTTATAAACAGCTAAACATTTTTATACGCTCATATAGTGGAGGTGCATGATTGTCTATTGGAAATTAGAAAATATTAATTTGCATTCAATAACTAGTGATAGGTAATTCCCCCTAGGGGTCTTCACGGCCAGGGTTCTGTGTACTTCTTCAATACAATCTCAATTGGGTCCCGAGTTCGAATCAAAAGACTATATATTTTTTTCTTTTCTTTTTATATTTATTATATACATCAGAGACTTTTAATTTATTTATTTTCAGGAATGTTTTATATTACAAGTTTATATAATTTTGTGCATAGTTTATTTTCTTAAAATAATTTGTTTACATTCGTATTTTTTTTTTTAATTTCAAATAGTTATTTTCTTTTTAAATATGCGGACTGGAGGAAATCAAAACCATAAAAAAAACCGTCGGTTCAGCAGAAGTGGAACGATGAGCTCCAGGCTTCAGACCCCAGGATCCATATTACGAACTTTCCAGAAAAGAGCAAGTCCTGATATTTTGCTTAAGAACTGGACATAACCAGCTCAATGCTCACCTCCATAATAAATTCAAAATAGGTCCAAGCCCTCCGTGTGAATGTGGAAGAGGAGAACAGACAACCGAGCACATTATCCATATATGTGTCCTAATGCAGTAAAAACAGAAGTAGAGATGGCCTCAACCTACTGACTTGGTGACCAAGCTGTAAGGTGACCTGGAGGATCTCAGGAGTACTGCTGAATTTATTTTGTCATTCCCAGACTTGGCCATTTGAATGGGAAGATCGAAGAAGAAGAATATGAATTCGGACAGGAATATTTCTAGGTGAAGACTCCGAGGAAGAGATTCTTAATTCAGAAACAAGTGAGACAGATTTACAATATTTAAAGAGATGTTCGCTTCAAAAGCGGCACAGAAAGGCTGCCCTTGGGTCGGCAGGCAATTCACTCAACAAAAAATAAATAAATTTTAATTGAGATCAAATTTACTAAATGTATTATAATGTAGTTGTAAATAGCAATAAAAAAAAACTTAAATGTATTAATAAAAGTATGTTTTATTGATGGTTTTAAAGTGATCTTCCTTCTGTACGATCTCCTGTAAAATTTCATTTTTGTGACATACATTTTTTTCCATGTCAATGCCTTAATTAATTGATTACATTTTAAAATATGATTATTTACCTCCATGTGACGTAACAACTGTACCACTCTTAGAGTAGTCATAAGGACTTAAATCAACATAAGACTATAGAGCCAATAAAATTTAATTAGGGAAGGGTATTAAGGGCATATGTTGACTTATACCAGGAAAAAAGTTATAAACTTCACTTAAGGCTATATCAATTATTAGAGCTGACCAATTTTAAACTTTGACTTAAGAATTTAATACCAACCGGTAGTTCTGATTTGGTACTATAATACTACGACATAATCTCCAAATGCTCAAAAAGTGACTTAAGCCATTATGACCGCACATCAAAGATATATCAAATGATGTACAACTTGGTTTTGAAAATAAACATAGGTGTCTATATTTAACCAAACGGCCTCGGATATACTTAGACATATACATATTATCTAAATTATTTGATGATCATAAATTACACATACAAAACCCTTGCAATTGTCAATTGAGACCAAATAAAAGAAATACTATATTAATTAAATTTGTTTTTGTGTTAAAATTGTTTATTTACCATTAACAGTAGAGTATTATTCTTTATCAGAATACAAGACAAAAAGCATTTTCAACCAAGGATTGAAAATATCATTCCATCCTTCTAAGACAATGAGGGAAATAAATGCCATTCTTAGCAGGGCTTTCTGGATGACGGAAAATTAAAGAATGAATTCATTCAGTGAGGCAAAACATTGACTTAAACAAATAATTTAATTACTATTCGAGTTCCTTAGACTGCCCCCAGATCATCTTCCTTTTTGTTTTAACTTTTTCTAAAATTTTTATTTCGTTCCAAGAAGTTTGCTTGCTTTGATTATATATATATAATCATAAATAGTATATAATTATAAAGTTGTTTCATTGACTTAGAAATTTTTATATTTGTACTAAAAACATTATTCCGATTATGTGTTTCTTTTATGTTCTGCAAACAGTTTATTTTAGAATATCAGAGTACAATATGGTACATAAGTATATGATGCATATCAGTTGATCAAAGTCATTATAGCCGTAGTATTGGTACTTGGAGCCAACAGCCAATACATATTACATTAGATTGCTTCAAATGGAAAATTTAGAGGAGAGTGAAAAGCTAAGGGAAACAAACAACTTTTTCTAGAAATGCTGTGGATATAATATACTAGTATAGATAGTGAGGTAGCTAATTATGTA
>NW_027115573.1:186852-189743 GCF_000696795.3 Halyomorpha halys
CTGTCTATTAATATACTAGTATAGAGAGTGAGGTAGCTAATTATGTAGCGACCTGTCTATTAATATACTAGTATAGATAGTGAGGTAGCTAATTATGTAGCGACCTGTGATATACTAGTATAGATAGTAAGGTAGCTAATCCTTAACTCACCTTTAACTTTGGCTGGTGTTCTTTATATTTATCTTTTGTGTATTTATTTTCTTCTTTTTTTATGCCACACTGAAGTAATAAATAAAAAAGCTTACTTTCTAGCTTTTTTAGGACAAAATTTGGCACTTTTCTATTTTCAAATTGAACTGTTATAAACTGTTCACTTAAGGTTTATGTTGGATCCTCTTCTCTGATTAAGGAGCCTCATGATAATTGACAATTAGAAGGGATTAAGCATTCCTTGAAAGAATTGTATTAGAGAGCTGTTTCTCATTTATTATTTGGTTAACAGCGTTACTGTAAGAGACTGATCAAACTAGACAATATCGTAGACTGGTAATAAAATAAGCCTGCAGTCAGTAGCAACTCTAATTGGGATTTAAATGTGCCAATTGCTGGTAGTATTTGGTATTAGCAGATGGAAGGAAACCAAGTAAACAGAATATAACAGTGGAACGAGCAATTGTGGGTAACTGAAAGAGATTATTAGCAATATTAATTTTGGGACTCAAAGAACAAGGTACTTCTAGTTTGTCACATTTTAACATTCCAGGTGCTTACTGATAACTAGGGATAGGATTTTTATGTGCTAATAAATTGTCAAATATTTAAAAAAATATGTATTTATAAATTTTGTCATTCAAAATGAATTATAAACAAATTATAAATGGAAATAAAGAATAATCCTTATTAAAAAGAAAAATAACTTTAGAAAAATATTTACAACTTTGGAAGAAATCAATTATTGAGCAGGGACGGTTACAAAATTATTGCAGATTAAATGCATTTTTAAATTTTCAAATAAAAATCTTCGTCGGTTTGACCGCAGAATGGACTTGTACCGACTAAAAGATCTTTCAACAACTACTTCAAAGATGAAGACAAATTAAATGCAGTGGCAATAATAAATTTTCACACAGAATTACACCGAGAATTCCTCAGAATCAATCAAACAGAGCCTTAATTGGAGGGAATAAGACCCTTAAACAGAGGAATAAGACCCTTTCCTGTGGCATTTTCCTAGAATTTGTTTGTTTACTCTTCAATCAATTTCTCTGTTTCTTTCTTTCCTCCTCAGATTCCACAGGTACCAATATTATGTATTTAGATTTATGCCGAACATTTGTCAAGGCAGACAATCCTATCTACAAAATTAGCAATCCGGACTTAAAACCTTTCTTGAGAAATACACATGCCAAGTAATGCCAAATGAAAGCACTTTAAGAAAAAATTATTTGAAAATTATATGGGAGACTTTAAGGAAATGTGTGATTCAGGATAGAATACCTAAAAATATGTTAAAAATAACAAATATTTCAGAAAATATGCAAAAAAAATGGCCAAATATTTAATAATATGTAAAATAACAATGGCTCCTTTGGCCAGAAATGTCTAGAAACATCTTTAGTTAGTAAGGAATCGCAGATATCATGGTCAGGTAAATATATGTGAAAACATAAAAATTCTATCCCTACTGATAACCAAGTATCACAGGTAAGCTCATTCCATGCCTCACAATAGAGCTCCTCATGGTATATCTAGAAAGAAAAGTCTATTCAAAAACTAACTACTCAAAAGTTATTAAAATTTCAATAATTTCAATTTGATTCAAATAATAGTAATAATTATTTACTAAACTAATTCTACATCAAATTTTAAAATTAGTAACTTCAAATAATAACAGGAAAGGATATGTTAATTATGAATTGGTTTATGACAAAGGAAAAAATAAGGTTGCTCAGTTGAATAACATTAAAGAATGAAAATAACATTTTAATTTCTAAATAGACATTTAATGAAGCTAATTATTTACAAAGAAAAAATATAGTCTCTAATTATTTACATAACGGGTGGTTGGTCTCGGATGAGTAAGATTTCACTCGAGAGAACCAAAATGGTGGATAACGAGCAGAAGGTAAATCAAAGTCCGTGTTGATCTCAACTCCATTCCTGCGAGTGAATAAAGAGTATCCACGCCAGACCAACTGCCCGTGCAGTCTCTTCTTGTATGTAGCAATCTCCAATTCCTTAAAAAGAAAAGAAATTATACAATCATAAAAATAATTTTTAAAAAAATTATAAAACAAGTGAAATGAAAATAAAATCTTAACTTACATACAGATTAAATGATACTTGATTTAATATGAATATTATTATTAAAATTATTAATCATACAGTTGATACAAATAAACATATTAATGTCAAAATTATGACTTTTTTATTTTGATTTTTTTATACTCTAACCACTACTAACCAGGTAGAGAAAAAATAGTCATTAGAAAAGAATTTTTCCTGAGATTTTAACAGGGCCTATAATTAACTGTCATAATATGATCAAACATCCCCTTCCTCATCGAGACATTTAGGAGCTGCTAACAGGGCCTATAATTAACTGTCATAATATGATCAAACATCCCCTTCCTCATCGAGACACAATTAACTGTCATAATATGATCAAACATCTAATATGAGAATCATCAGTGAAATGAAGGAGAATCTTCCCAAGGACTGCGCGTACCTGGTGCAATACATTTGATGAAGGTTTGGGCAACCTTGGTTTTGTGGAATTCTGAAGATAATAATTATTTCCCATAGACTTTTTTTATAAATATAAATCCTATGTGGTAGATATCTATATTAAAATAAAGTATATATAAGAAGATGGTCAACTATTGGGTGTTTTTTTAAGCCCGATAGAACTTGAAATTGTAAAAAATAACACAAAAAATTAAATTGTAAT
>NW_027115573.1:190423-196681 GCF_000696795.3 Halyomorpha halys
AAAAAAAAAATTTTGATTACAATTTAATTTTTTGTGTTATTTTTTACAATTTCAAGTTCTATCGGGCTTAAAAAAACACCCTATATATATATACATATATAAAATAAAGTATGTATTATTTTAAAAGGTGTTTATATTACAAAATTTATAACTGTTTTAACATTCAACTAAACATCAAGCATTGATAGGGAAAGGCCAAACATGAGCTAACGCCAAGTCTGATTTCTTTATTTCAGTTTGTTCATCAACACTGAAAATTATCTTAAATATCATTTATAAATTTTGCTTATCCTAATATCAACCAGTATATCATTTGATAAGACATAATTACCATGTGAAAAGTTGGTGACTGGTTGTTAGTATTACAGCGGTTTTTGTACTTGTCTGGACCTGGCATGAGAACCACAGAGACCGTTTTGTCAACAAGCCTGTAATACCCGACAAAGACAGGAGGATGCCGTGGAGGAGGAGTTCTTGTTTTAAGAAGACCAACTGAAGAAACAGGCTCTTCAGCAGTTGTCAGGCTCAGCACGCGACCATCAGGAAAGAACCTGATAATAAGTAAATGCTATGGCATTATCTAATTTACTAACTAGTATGGCATACTCTAACTAACCAATTTACATTATTCCTTGAGGTGAAGAAGGGAGCAAGTTACCTCAAATAGCGAAAATACTCAACAAGATGCCAGGGCTTGTAGAACTGATCCTGGAAGCTGTTCTCCCCATGCCTGATGTAGGTAGTCTTGCTGATATAGCAGCCTTCAAAGCAGAGCCTCGGCCGATGAATGAACATTTCCCTCCATGATAAGTAAAGGCTCCCAACACCTCCACACTTCATTCCCCAGATTCTTAACAAATGTTTTCAAACAGAGTTTATAGGTATTTGAGAAAACAAAAAAATGCATTATATAAAACAAAATCTCCCTCTCAATAACACAATACATATCGCATTTGCTCAATAATAGGTTCAGGTTTTTTCCTGAAATTGTCTCTAAAACTAATAACGATTGAGAATACTAACCAAACTAGGTAACTTTAACCAGAGACAAAAGAGTATGTTTTAATTTCAAAGCTTCATAATATTTTTATATCATTTATTGAACCTAATACCTAATATAAACGTGCTTAAATTATACAATGTGATATGTACACAAAATTAAAAAATTAATCTCAAATTTTTTATTATAATTTTTTTCTTTTAAGTTATATCCAGAATAGGGGGTCGACACCTTGACACATAAGTAAAGTGATAAATAAAGAAATTTTTTTTGATGTTGAGAACGAAAGATAAGTATGGACTGAGGTCAAGAAAGGTTTCCTGTACCTCAACAAATCAAAAATAAAAAAACTCGATGGTATATTTTCGCTAAATTCTATTATTTTAAGGGTTTCAAATACAAAAATGACCTCAATTTTATTATGTTGATAAAAATAAAATAGTGATTATTTTGATAAAAATAAAATAGTAATTTTTTTTTTTTTATGGTATGCCATTAACTGAAAGCTATTAACATTATACAGTTTTTTACTTTCACTTATCTATATATAGTATATATAGTAAGGGACAGTATTGACATAGTGCAAAATTTTGAATTCCAGTTTTCGATGAAAATACATGTTTTGAGTTCCCCTGAGTCTAAATAACCTAATCTCGTATAATAGTCACTATGCGCGCATGTAAACAGTCTGGCTCAGGAACAATAAGTTGTACGAAAGTGATGATATCTGGGATATGACAGCAATGTTTATGGTAAAATCAACTGAGTGGAAGTGCAACTAGAATAGATTTTTCACAATTTTTAGATTTTCCCCCAAAGGTTCAAATGAGAAATTAAGTGATATTTATTACCAGCTATGTTTTCTTCTCATTGAAATAATCTAGCAGGGCTTAAGCTTAAATGCCGACTATTAAAAATTAAAAAATCTTTTTCTAAAATACCTTTAATTTTAATTATTAAAGAAAACACTTCTCATTATTAGCAATAATAAACAATGGATAAAAACAAGATATCAAAGAATTTTATCAATAACTAATGGAAAAAAAAGGAAAAACAGAGAAATCCAATTGAGACCATCTTAACTTTCCCTATTGCAATACAACTTAGTTATCTTAGATCCTATTCATTAGTCACCAACACAATTCATATTTCTTATTCCTGCGCCAAGAAACTCTAAAATAGAAATTTTATGGCAACAGCAAAGTAAAATTTGTCTTCATAATCTTAATATTATCTGCTCTCTAGATTTTTTTTTTTTGGAAATAATAAAAACAGCTATAACTTCTACATGAGCCCACTAATCTACACAATGCAAGGTGCTAAGAAAACCACTGTGTACCCTGATAAGTAAACCACTGTGTACCCTGATAAGAAAACCACTGTGTACCCTGATAAGAAAACCACTGTGTACCCTGATAAGAAAACCACTGTGTACCCTGATAAGAAAACCACTGTGTACCCTGATAAGAAAACCACTGTGTACCCTGATAAGAAAACCACTGTGTACCCTGATAAGAAAACCACTGTGTACCCTGATAAGAAAACCACTGTGTACCCTGATAAGTAAACCACTGTGTACCCTGATAAGTAAACCACTGTGTACCCTGATAAGTAAACCACTGTGTACCCTGATAAGTAAACCACTGTGTACCCTGATAAGTAAAATTTGTGTGATGCGCGTACCCCACCAGATTTTTTTCATATACATTACTTAGTAAAACAGGGGAAAATATTACCAACATTCCTTTGTCATTTATTGTTTTTATAAAACTTAAGTTAAAAGTTTATAAAACTTTAAGTTTCTTTTAATGTAAAAGATTCAACAGCTCTTTCTCATTATTCACCGTGCAATAACACACAACCTGTACAAAGTGATGTGCACAGGTCATGTATACAGTTAGAAAATATCTGAAATCTTGCTTTTATTGCAGCAGTCAGCAGTATTTTATGCGGTACATGACATCCCAATACTGCCAACGCCAATTTAGCTCAACAATCAAAAGTTTAAAGCACCTCATCGGGACTCACCTTGTACATGCCGTTCGCCAGATCTCTGGATCCCTAGCACAAATGTAGAACCCCCTACAGACCCTGGAGCACATCTCGAGGGACCTCAGGTCGAGGTCTTTGCTAACGACCCAGCGCAGGATATAGAGAAAGATTTCCATTGGAAGGGCTGATAAGTGCGTCATCTGAGCCATAAATATAAACGTAAAACATTAACAGTTGTCTAATAATACAAGATTAAATCAATTTAATGACTATTTTTATTCTAAAATATATTATTCCCTGAGGCCAAAATCTTATTAATTAATAGTAGATTTAAATATCTTGAGGTATACCTAATATTGTTAATAATCATCTTAAAACAAATGATGGTTTCACACTGACAAAGTATGAATTAATGGACAGGTACATGAATGGATAAATAAATTCTGAATATGGCTGATTGGTAAGCATTACTAGACTAGGTTCAATCACGTCTACTTAATAAAATGAAACAAATTTTGTTCTACTATTTACAATTTTTTAAATTTTGTGGCAAATATCGCTATAATTCTATAGAGCAGGTGTGGCCAATTTTTCTGTATATGTGATCTATTTTTTATCTCAAAAGTGTTGATCGACTTGTCATAGGCATAGTCTATTTTTTTTTATATATATTTTATTTTATACCAGATCGGCCTGGTGGGCCTTACATGGTTGATATAACCGTTATATTATGTATATATTTTTTAACAGTTGATTATGGGGGGGGGAGGTATAGTCTCGTACAAAAGACACCCCTAACTATATACAATGTTATTATTAAAAGAAAAAAAAAAAAGAATAATCCTTCTTAATAAAAGAGGAAAGTAAAATTAATAACAAAAAATAATGATATTGATACACTTAAATAAAACAAACAATTGCCCTCTAATAGTAAAAAGCAATAAGTTAAATTGAAAAAGGGACGAGAGAAGAAAATAAAAAAAGAAAAGAAAATAAGTAATAATAAGTAAAATAGAGGTAGTGTGACTATGATTTAATTTTATATTTATTAAAATTTATAACAGAATGTCCTCCAGCAGTCTGGGCTTCAGTCTTCGGGTTGAGGTTGGGTTTTCCAGGTTGAGATCACTGCTCCTTTAACTGTCGGCAACTGGGAGTGGAACTTCATGAACCGTTTTTTGATGTAATCCTCTATTGGCTCCATATGTAATTTGCCATGCAATTGGCTATTTCTTATGAACCAAGGATCATTAACTGCAATTCTTAGGACTTTATTTTGAAAAGATTGTAGTTTTTTCCTTTTTGTAAAGGATGCCGTTCCCCAGGATGTCGTGAAGGTAGAAGTTGAACAAAATGGGAGAAAGGACTGAGCCTGAGCCATGTGGAGTACCGGCATGGATTTGTCTAAGGGTTGAATTTTTGTTATTAATTCTGACTGAAAATGTTCTACCATTGAGGAATGAGCTCCAGAATATTGTATAGGTATTTTGGAGTGCCTGCTTTCTTTAGTTTATAGAGGAGACCTCGATGCCAGACCTTATTGAATGCTTGTTGCAAATCTAAGAACGCTACCAGGGCGTCTCTTTTTTTCGAATCCGCTAATTATAAATTCTTAGTCTTGCCAGTTAGTGAGAAGTGGAATGAATGCATTGAAAACCGAATTGAAAATCAGGAATAATTTTGATGCTCTGAAAAAAAGAATTAAGAAGTTTTTTTATAACTGATTCCAGTAATTTTCCAAAAATGGGTAATTAACAGATAAGTCTATAGCTCCTGATTTGTTTAGCGTTGTTACCAGGCTTGTGAATTACTATGAGTTCGGCTTTCTTCCATGTATCCGGCAAGTATCCAGTACGAAGGCAACTGTTAAAACTTGACAAGATAAAAACGACAGCTTTCCTGGGTAACATTTTGATTGCTGAGACTGAGATCAAATCATGGCCAAGACTTTTCTTTACCTTGAGCTTAGCATAGTCAATGGGGTAAGAAGGGGTGTGAAATGCATACTGTTTGTACACTGTGTTTTAGTATAAGGTGCATTCAAGCAAATATTAAACAACATTTATCATTCACCATTGTAAAAAAGTAATCAAGTTACCATTCTTCATTGAAGTGATACGTTTTCGATTGTTTTGGTTTACTACTCATTTTCATGGGTATACTAGAGTGAAAAACAAATAAACAATTTAAAGAATAAATATTGACTTAAATATTTTCCCAGAAAATTCAAAAACTTCTGAAATGCAGTAATTACATTGAGAGAAATAATAATACTGCATACAGCAATACAAGTATATTAAAATCTAATATAGATATATTCAAATTGACAGGAACTATGTTAAATTTACAAAATATTTATTACAGTTTACAATACTGACTTCTTAATGTAAATAGAATTATTGTTATTCCTAATATATTTGTAATACTGTCCCTTATTTTTCTCTCAGTTTAATGACCACAGTTTAGAGATCTGTTGCTGCTCACTTATCAAGTAAATAGATAGGTAAGAAAAGCAATTTAATTTAAAACAAAGAAAAATTACTTGTATTTTAAACAGAAGAAAAATTGAAACTCAACGTGGTCACTGTGGATAAATAATATTGATTTATAATAATACTGTTAATATAAAAGAAAAGAAGCTAGCGTGTGACACTACCAAATATTCAAGCTAATTGACTGTGTACTTCGATGATCCGAGTCATAAGTGCTGTGTCCTATGATAAGTGTAACACAGAAATCAAAATGTGTTGCTCAGGATGGGCGGAGATCACAGTGTCAGGCTGTCAGAATTCTAGGAATTCCTAGAGTTAAACTATTGCTAGAAAGTTTTGTCTTCTACAATTGTTTCAAAGTCCACCCCAGAAATTGCGAGAGATCGATAATCCACCAAAATTGGCCGTGTAATCAATTTGTTGTTCACCCCTGCTATAGAGAATACAGGTTACAGAGGTTTTAAACCAAATTCTGCTTTTTAAATCATGATGTACCAAAATTACAGATAAAAAAAAATCTAAATGATAACTAAATCATTTTTGATAAACTGTCTCAAGTAATTTATGCACAAAAGTATTATAAGATTGATTAAAAACATTATCAAGAGAAATAAAAAATCTACAAGGAACAGAAGTCAGAAAGATGATAGCACCCACAGAGAGAGGCCTTGTCACTAGGGATGGGATATCGAAAGAAAAATATCGATATTGATATCGATATCGATATCAGATAGCAATATCGATATCGATATTATATCGGACCTAAAATATCGA
>NW_027115573.1:197531-201260 GCF_000696795.3 Halyomorpha halys
TATCGATATTTTGTTTAAAAAGACTAGAAAATTGTATAGAATAATTAAAAATGGAATATCGATATTTTATATTGATAATTACATTTGTATTTAGATATTTTCTATTTTTGTAATATTTATATGAAATTTTAGTAACAATAATCCGATATTATTTTATCAAAGTATCGATATTGTTTTTAAAAAAAACTAGAGAATTGTATAAGAAATTAAAAAATGGAATATCGATATTTTATTTTTATAAATATATATTTATTTCGGTATTTTGGATCGTTGTAATATTGGTATGGAATAGAAGCAACAATATTCCGATATTATTATATCAAAGTATCGATATTGTTTTTAAAAAAAACTAGAGAATTGTATAAGAAATTAAAAAAATGGAATATCGATATTTTATTTTTATAATAACATATTTATTTCGGTATTTTGGATCGTTGTAATATTGGTATGGAATAGAAGCAACAATATTCCGATATTATTTTATCGAAATATCGATATTTCCATATATAATATCTGAATTTTGTTGCTACTCATCGATATCGAAATGTATAATTTTTAGCTTTTCATAAAATTTCATAGTTTGCTTTCATAAAATATAGATATTTCTAGAAAATAAAATATCTAAATATTGTTTCTAATCTTCGATATCGATATTAACAATGTAAAATAAAGAAAGGAACATGAGTTTATCAATTTAAAATACCGAAAAACTATTTTTAAGCATTTTATAAAATTTTCATAATCTTATATTTAATTTCGATATTTCTATTTACAAAATACCGGATTATTGTTGCTAATGATCGATATCGATATTGTCAACAATGTTGAATATCGAAATAAATCAGAAATTATCATAATAAAATATCGAAAAAACATTTTTTAGCTTTTTATAAAATGTTTAATTTTTATTTTATAAAGTCATCGATATTTTATTGAAAAACTATCGCAATACTTTTTCTAATCATCGATATCGATATTATAAGAAATTTTGTTTATCGAAATGGATAAGATATCTAAATAAAATATCGATAAAACATTTATCAGCTTTTCATAAAACATCGATATTTCTACAAAATAAAATATAGAAATATCGTTTCTAATCTTCAATATTGATATTAATAACGATGCAAAATATCGAAAGGATCGTGAATTTATCAATTTAATATATCAAATCACTATTTTTATGCTTTTTTTTAATTTTTATCTTTTTAAACCTAATATCGATATTTCGATGAAAAAATATCGAAACATTGTTTCTCATCTTCTATATCAATATTAATAACAATGTAGAATATCGAAAGGAACATAAATTTATCAATTTAAAATATTGAAAAACTATTTTTATGATTTTTTTTTTAATTTTCTTAATCTTTTTAAACCATATTTCGATGAAAAAATTTAAAAAATGTCGTTGCAGATCATCGATATCGATATTATCAATAATGTTAAATACCGAAATGAATATGAAATTATCAAAATGAAATATCAAAATACCTTATTTTAGCTTTTCATAAAATGTTTTATTTATTTTTTTTATCAAATGTCGATATTTCTATTAAACACAATATCGAAATATAGTTTCTAATCGCCCTTATTTATATTAATAACAATGTCGAATATCGTATGGAATATTAATTTATCAAAAGAGAATATCGAAATAGTATTTTTATATTTTTCATAATTTTTTTTAGTTGGGAATTACTCATATTTCTGTAAAATATGACTGTAAAATAATACATTACTGTAATTAATAAATTTCCATATGAATATTATTAACAATGTCAAATATCGAAATGAAAATTAAAATATTGAAACAATATATCAATATTTTGTTTTATAGTTTTTTAGTCTTTATAAACAAAATATCAATATTTCGATAAAATTATACCGGGATATTGTGTATAATCTTCCTTATCGATATTACCAAATATGGTAATGGATATTAAATTATTAAAACAAAATATCGATATTTCAATAAAATAATATCGGAATATTGTTACTAATGTTAGAAATCAATAATTATAAAAATGTCAAATATCGAAATGAATTTGAAATTATCTATATTAGATATCGAAATACTATTTTTAAGCTTTAATATTTTCTTTAACAAAATATCAAAATTTAGATAAAATAATATCGGAATATCATTGCTACGAATATTTTCTCCGAAATATACGATTATAGTACGAAATATACGAGTTATATTACATTGGAGTGTATATTATCAATATTTGTTTTATTTATATGGTGTGACTTTTTTTTTTATTTATTTATTTATTTTGTTTTTTATAAACCGATATTTCGATATTATCGAAGAAAAAATATCGATATTCCGATATTATTGGTTACTTGATATCGATATCAAAATATCGGATATCGGAAACAAAATATCGATATTTCGATAATATCAATATCGATATCCCATCCCTACTGACTGGTGGTATCTTAATGTGGCATTCGACTTGACGTTCTATAAAAAAAAAATCAGATTTTTGGGAGAATAGTTAATATATGCAGCAACCAAATAATAACTTCTAAGACAGATACTTATCAATCAATCATTCACTTTAATAACTCTTTCAGTAGGATCATTTTACAAAGTGCTACATTTTGGTAATTTCGAGTGGTTTGCTTTGATCTGTAAGGATTAAAATTTTCAGTTCAATATTTTTCAGTGCTTTTTTTATAATACTAATTAAAACAATTTTTTTTTTAATACCTAAAAAAATTGTATTTTAAGTAACTCTTCATCCTTTGAGGCTATCTACAAATCAACCTAGTTTTTGGTATCTTCACATTATGTACATGTAACCAGATAGACCAAGTGATAATCAGAAGGGCCAATTAAGTATTTCTAAATAGGTTTCGACTGGCAATGCAACATGCAGACATGTATTATCAAGTAGGAGAATAATTTTGTCATGTATGAATAGTAATGAGCATGCAGTGCTCAGCTCAATCTTATTATTGTGTTCAGTAGAGAAATCTAGTAATAGTATCGCTCAGTTGAAGCATGGCTAGGAGGCCCTATGATTTGGGTTATCGTAGCGGATACATTTTTATTTATCAGTGACTATACAATGCAAAAAACCCTTTATATTATGCCTGGCAAGCAGGATTTCACTCATACAAATCGCTTTTCAATGTATCTCAGTTTCAGTTCATATGGAAACTAATTTTCTGGTTTTTGAATCATTCCTGAAGGTTTTATACAAGTCACAGTTATTATTTATTATTATAATTAGGTTATTATGTTACCAGATGACCAAACTTATAACATTTTACAACTGACAATTTCAACGAAACCTTCTGGTGGCACCATTTTTTCTCAAACAGCCGAAACCACCTAACATTATTTTATTTTAATATTTTGTTTAAAATAAATCTTTTAAAACAGCAGACTCCATATTTATATCAGCTAGACCACTAAACATTCTGCAACTTAACTCAAGAAAATGGCTAAGCGATAAAAGGTAGGTGAGTGCGACCTAGAGCAGCGCTTCTCAAACTTTTTTAACCACTATTCCCTTCCCCTCCTTAGGCTAAACAAAATTAGCGGCACCCTAATCGGGTTAAAAATTGTTTGAGGCTCTCTTCCTTGTTGAGCAAGAAAATATTAAAAATGTTGGCACAATTATACTTGCGAGCAGTTGAATATGTAGGAAAATAAGAAAGAAACATTGCAATGTAAATGCTGAAATGCACTGTAAATTTGCATTATTTTACTTT
>NW_027115573.1:201360-217384 GCF_000696795.3 Halyomorpha halys
ATATATTGTAATATTTTGAGAAAGTAATAGTCGATTGCCATAATCTTCGGGCTCCCCAGGGTGCCGCGGTACCCACTTTGGGAATTGCTGGCATAGACCTATCCCACTGAGCTTTAAATGGTTAAGATAATATAATTAGCTGTAAAATTACACAATAATTTTAACTTGATTTAGTGAATGATAACATTTTCTTCCTTATTACAATATAATAATTTATTTCATATTACATAGCAACGTTTCGGGAGATTTCCCCCATCTTCAGGCTGCTAAAAAATAAATTCAACAAAACTATAACCATGTGCTTGTAACAACATTACTATATCATTTACACTCAAGAACTAATTATAAATTATTTACCTGATAACAAAAAACTTATCTTTAACATATAATTATTCTCCTATAAGTCTTATTAGCTAATATCTTATAATATTATTGTCATTAATGAGTAAAATTTTTTTTTTTAATGTCCTACATTGCAGGAGAACAATTACCTTTCTGAAGGTTTGTTCTCCTGCAATGTAGGACATTTAAAAAAAAAAAATTTTTACTCATTAATGACAATAATATTATAAGATATTAGCTAATAAGACTTATAGGAGAATAATTATATGTTAAAGATAAGTTTTTTGTTATCAGGTAAATAATTTATAATTAGTTCTTGAGTGTAAATGATATAGTAATGTTGTTACAAGCACATGGTTATAGTTTTGTTGAATTTATTTTTTAGCAGCCTGAAGATGGGGGAAATCTCCCGAAACGTTGCTATGTAATATGAAATAAATTATTATATTGTAATAAGGAAGAAAATGTTATCATTCACTAAATCAAGTTAATACCTTAAGATTCTTCCAGTCAAAGGATTATTAAATTTACAATAATTTTAATACACAAAATTAAGTTAGGGACAATGGACAATAAGGTTACCAACAATAATAGGAGTTGGCTACAGACACTATCTGCTCACATTAGACGGCTGCTGTGGAGAGCAGAGCTGAATCTTCTTCACCTTGTGGCTGATGTAGAGTAAGTGGGCGAGGAGGTCGGATCCCGGCTCGTAGGCCACTTCCTCCTCTTCAAATATTCCTTCACTCCCATCAGAATCATCATGGTGCCCTTCATCTTCACTGGTAACTTCTACGTGTAAAAAAGATAACATTTTTTAGGAGGAGAAGATGGTCGGGGAGTGCGGTCATCAGAAAAAACACAAATAAACAAATTATTTATTTGTGCCAAATAAATAGAATAATCTATAACATTTTTTAATTCACCAAAAGTTTGAGCTGAGTAAAAAGTCCTAATTAGGATAAAACTTACTGGCTGGATTGATCAAAAAGATAATTGATCCCAACTAACAAAAAAAAATCATAACAAATATTTACAATAGGTCACAACAATAAAAATTGTATAGTTCAAGTCTTCTTTTCTGTATTCTTCCCTTTTAATAATATACAAAACACTACTAAACTATTTTTTTTTTCAATCTCACTCACTTCATTTACATGGTTTAGGACCAAAAAAGTAGTACAAAGAAATGACTTTTAAAAAAATATCATTTTCCTCCAAGAACACAAAGTCTTTCCATACAGTGATCAGTAAAGGGAAGAGAAGAACACGAAGTGTTCCAATATAGTGATCACTACAACCCTCTACATTATCCAGTGTAGAATGAGAAGTGTATCTTCAGGGACAGATGTACAGCAAGGTTGGCTATGCTAAAATAAATTTGTATCAGTATCACTTCAACACTTTTAGAATACAAATTAATTGTATATTGTCAAATGCTTTCGGGTTGATTCCACACTATATTTGTACAAAAAAAAAAAAAAAGGTACCTTTTCATTTTTTTAAATTTTATAGGTAGTCCTTCATATTTTCACTTCCTCGAGTTAAAAAAAAATCATTAAGTCTTTGGCTTTGTACGAGTTTTATCAATTATAGGTGGCATTTGGATATATAGAACAAGTTTTATTAACTCCCAACTAGAATCTGAGAGAAAGTTAACGAACTCAAAAATATCTTCCAATCGTTTTAAGTTCTAATAATATACCTCCACCTTATAATTTTACAACCTTTAAAACACAAATGCATCTGTAAACATTCCTACTGCTTGGGTGGAAAGATTGTAAACTTAACAGAGTAGACAACATTGGCCAAAAGGAGAATCAGGCCATCTCAGTACTACTGTAATATTACATTGGATTGAGATTTATGTTTTTATTCTTAAATTCCGTTTGATCCGATAATTAGAATACGATAACTCGACTACAAGATTTAAATGATTCAAACAGAATAAAAGTGATTAAAATGTCCAGATTGTATGGAAAAAAATATATTAGTATAATGATGTATTTAATGGGCTATAACTACTTATACAACTGCCTATCCCCAATTAAAACAAATTCATAAACAGAAATCAAGTGACTGACCAATAACAATTAACTAGTTAATTAAATTATAAGTAAGTTATTCCTATGGTTGTTTATTAACTTATTTTAGACCTTTATATGCAACTTTTGCTAATGTATGTAATAACTTATGAAGAAGTAATGGTAGTGTTTATCTTCAAAGATTTTTTTATAGCTGTGGCTCAATGCCAAAAGTCAATTTAAATCTAGAGAAAAATCTTTTCTTCCAACTTTTGAATTAAATATGAAGTACTAAATAAATAAAATATGGTTTGTCAATGACCTGAGTGAGACGTAGACTGCTGAAAGATCCTCAACTCAATATCAGGAACAAGCTGCACAGCCCTGCGATAGAATTGTATGGCTTCATACAACTTTCCCTTGTTCTCAAACTCAATACCCATTTTAAAAAAGGTTTTCGCCTACAAGTAATGATTAGATATTAACAAAATTAGAACTTTAAAAGGTATCAGATTAATCCACTAATATAAAAATAATAATATGATGGTTTAATTTAGTTCATTTAAGTCACTAAATAATCAACATAGAATTATAATCTTAACATTAACAACAGACCCTATTCATAAATTTACCTTGTCTTCAACATTGTTTGGTACGGGATCAGAAATGGTCTTGACATTATTCAAATGCTTCGGGGATTTTTCTAACTCTCTTCTCCACTCATTACGGAATTCTTCAAGAGCATTCGACGTTCCAGACTTAAGAAGATAGATTTATACATTAATGGGAGTGCGTTTACTCGAAGTAAATGACAATTAATAATATTGCTCACTCACCCTGAAACGGGAAGAAGACTCATCTTGGTCTTCACCTTCAGTTTCCCCTGGTCCTTCTCCACCATGTCCACTCCCTCTATCCTACAATTGATAAGACAATAACCAAAGACCATGGTTAAACTTTGACAATCATATAGGCAGAGTTGAGCAATCCTCATTTGTTACATTATGAGTGAACACGTGATTAAACAAAAAAGTAAGGCGATTTGACATATTAGTTCAAATACCAAGTAATAGAAGTAAGGGTCAGAGATGGCTAGTTATAAACCTACCATTATTATGCTATAAATCCAGATCTAATGAGAAGTTTAAATCTTGGAATCTCGGTCGGAAAACCTTAAAATAATTTCGCCAAGCCTTAAGCAAACAGAGACGGCAGCCATTTTGACGGCCAGTGACATTCCTAAACAACAACAAGGAGCCCTGCCAACACTCCTCTAATCCCTTCAATAGCATAAAGACCGATTTTCCAAATATTACCATCTTTTTTTTTCACAAATATTTTACCGCCTCCACACAAATAAACCTATCCATAACTTTATACTTTATATAGAACCTGGATAATCACTTGTAAATAGGCTAAAATACATTACTAATTTTTCATCAGAAAATTGGAGTGGAAAAATAAAAAAGTTCTAAGGAATTTTTTACTTTTCTTACCACCTGAGTAAGGAGAATTAGTATTTGGATCAAATTTTCGTTGATCAGCTTTCAAGGATCCGCTGGCCCTTCTCCAATTTCTATACTACTTCAGTTTTAGGGATTTTTAAAAATTACAAATTACCTGAATGAAAATTATTCTTTTTTTCGTAATTATCCTTCTTCAGGCCGATATTTCTTTCTCCTTTTAAAGTTCCAATAATTATTGGCTGTTTAATCATAAAATTTAAAGCTAGTTATGTCATTCCTCAGCACTGTCACAAAGCTAAGATTCTGACTCAGATTGTCTATGGCACCAGTTTTTTTCGCAGTATATCTAAAAAAATGATTTTCATATTGTTCAGAACCCTTTCAAATATTGTTATTAAACATAATTTGAATTTTAAATCGAACATATCAATCGCCATAATATTGTTCACACGATATTCGGTCACACCACAGCAAGTTATTACAAATAACAAAATACCAGGAAAGGCGAAAATTATGAAGAAATAATTTTTATTATGCTGTTCCAATCAAATTCGTATTTCAGGGTTCTTTGAGGTCGGAATGACGAATATAAATATTGCACTTGAAAAGAATACGACAGTTTAACAAAGACAATAAATCCATAATACAATTGGGAATGTTCCGGTAATCTAGGTTTTCTTTGTCCTAATGGAATGCCTCTATTTTCCCTTTTATTCTCCTTTAGTTATTTATACAAATATTTAATATATTGTAATTATCCATTGGTTATTATTGTTAACAATGAGAACTGTTTATTTTTTCAAATAAACAAAATTAAAGGTACTTTAGAGAAGGAGTTTTTAAAAATCGTCATTTAAGCAATGCCAAACTCTCTCAATAAGGATAAGACTAATTGTAAGCTGATATTAAAGACCATTTAATTTTACATTGATATACCCAGACAATATACCCTTCTTCGAGTTGCTGCCCCAGCCCAGACAATATACCCGCCTTCGAGTTGCTGCCCCAGCCCAGACAATATACCCTTCTTCGAGTTGCTGCCCCAACCCAGACTATATACCCGCCTTAGAGTTGCTGCCCCAGCCCAGACAATATACCCTTCTTCGAGTTGCTGCCCCAGCCCAGGCTTATAACCCGCCTTAGAGTTTCTGCCCCATCCCAGACTATATTTCAAAATATTACAAATTCATAAAATTAAATTAAAATAGCAAATATTTATTTTCCTGAATATTCAACCACTCTAAGAATAATTATAGCGACATTATTATATCGCTTTAGCTCAACAAGGGTGCCGTGAAATTCGTTTACCTCAAAAAATGTGTGTGTAGAAACAAGTTTAGGAACCGCCGATCGAAATAGTTCTGTATCGATTTCAGATAACTTGAAGAGAGATCTAGCAGAAAGTTTAATTTCGATTGGAAACATTTTGTTGATATGATCAATACTGGCCCAATCGTAGGATCAATGGGATGGGTACTCGAAAGTCATCCCCGTAATTGAAAAAATATTGGAGAAGCTACTTCAAACTGCAAAAATTGTGGTAAAGCTTTAATCAAAGAGTTAATATATTCAAAATTGCTTACAAAGGCTATTTGAAGAGCGTAGGTTTCTAAAATACTTAGGAAAGGGCCTAATTTCAGGAAATATTCCCCAAGCCTCTGTTAAGTTGGGAAAAGAGGTCGGGTAGTTTAGTTTAATTACAATAATTTTTTTTAAACATTCCAATAGTATCATCATGCCCAATATCACAATAACATCCTTAAATGTCATCTCACCATTTCTTTTTCTTCTCCAAAGAATCTTGAACACTGCTTCTTGTATTTTTAGTCTTCACATCTATTTAAGATAAATACTTTTTTAAAGTTGCTGACTACCCGTTGTGGTTAGAGTTGTTGACTACATATTGTGGTTGGGGTTGTTGACTACATATTGTGCTCAGAGTGGTTGACTACACATTGTGGTTAAGGTTGTTGACTTGACATTGTGGTTAGAGTTATTGACTAAACATTGTGGTTAGAGTCATGACTGCAGGTTGCAGTTAGGATTGTTGACAACACCTACAGGAACTATCTGTAGATCCATGCAGGAAGCTAACTCCACCCCATAAGGTATTAGCTTACAGTCATGAAAGTGATGGCAAGTGCTACAGAAACTAGCAGTAGATCCTTACGAAAGGAAGAAAAACTATAGGATAGAGGATAGATCTAGAGAAGAAAGAGTGAAATAAAAGTCCAATATACATTTCCATTAATAGCACTAAAATATTCCAATCCACTGTGTGTATTATTACTCACTGGCTCCTGAGGAGCAATCCCTGAAGGGGATATTCACACTTTGGTTTGACAATTTTGTACTTAGTCAACTCTCTGGACTATTATTAAAAAGTATCGAGAGATGCTAAATATAAGACGTTAGCTTTTAGTGGATCACATCACATGAAATTGTTATAATATTTGTAAAACAAAAGTATTTACAAGGAATAGTGCATATATTAATATAGACATTTGCCTAATGACTATAGTAATTCAAGTGTTAGCTGGAAGGTTACATCATGTCAGCTCATAATGGCCAAATAGTGGCTAGAGCATCCACTGGTGATAGTAGTATAGTTGTTGTCTGCACATTGTGGTTAGGAGTGTTAACTACACATTGTGGTTAGAGTTAAGAAAACATGCTACTTCCTTTTTATTTTGTTATTTGTGATTGTTTTTTCACATTTGTACTGACTAAATATTTTGAAATTATATGATTAATCTATAAATTTTAAACTTATTTTAATATTAAAATTACCAACTTCGCAATGAAAAAGCATACAAAGTGGTCTTGAGGGGGCTACATTCAACTACCCCCATAAGCAAAATAAAAAGTGGCCTAGAGGAAATAGGACATATTATCCAAAATATATCATTCGTATTGCACCCCACAGAAAAATTTCCACTACCACTGTTCTTCATAGAATTAGAACCAGCATGAAACAATACCAAAATTTTTCAAGTCACAATACTTGTATTTTCAGCGGTATGATTTGAGCAGCCCAGGCAGAAATCTATAATATACACTAACTGTCAAAACTTGGGACAGACAAAGAGCTACTGCCATCACCAAAGCCAGGTGCATTAAATGTGCCGGCCTCCATGCATCAAACACCTGGCAGAAATCAAGAGATGAGCCAGCCAAATGTGCACTCTGTTCAAAAGACCATCCGGCCAACTACAGAGGGTGTGAGGTCTATAAAAACGTTTATAGGCAAAGGACCCATAATAGGGCATTAGAAACTCCTGAGAAAAGTGGACAGGTACCTCCTGAAGTTGGGAATTTAGCAACTTTTCCAGAATTGGAGAAAAATGCAACTCAACTCAACCAGCAACAACCTTCTGTGTCAACCGTCCCAGACCATCATCACCAGGAATACAGATGACCGCAATCATATTCTGAAGTCACAAGGAACCAGCAGTCTCGACATCAGGCGCCTCAGGCCTCCCATTCCTATCCCCAGACCTCTCATTCTCAATCTCAAACTCCTCGTCTGCCTATTCCTTCCCATTATCTATCTTTAAAAGTAAAATTACCTCCGGAGCATCCACATCCAGCTCCTACTCATCCTACTGTTCAAGTAAATAACCCACCCCAATTACCGATTAAAATAGATCCTGCACCCCATGCCTCACAACGGGTTCTCCCCACACCCAGCGCTCCGAGTCATACAAATTACCCTGGTTCACATTCACATTCACATTTCAACTACAATCCACCCGATATAAATTCTATCCTATCATCCTTCCTGTTGGATCTCCAAGATACTATTAAACCACTTATCACACTTCTCACTAGAATCCTTACCAAAATTCCCTTTAATCTCCCAAGATGCAAAGCCCCTAGCTATCTTTTTGTGGAATGCTAATAGACTGCATAACCACCGTGACGAACTCGATATATTTCTCCACAACAAACACATAGACATTGCACTGTTGACAAACTCACTTTACTCAACAATCACATTTCTACATACATGACTACATTACTTATCGATCAGACCACCCAGACAACACTTCATACGCCGGATCGTGCATCCTTATCCATAAATCCTTATCTCATTCTCTCCTTCCTTTCACTCCAACTGACGCTATCCAATCAACCTCTGTAATCATTTCAACTCATCCTTTACATTTAACATTATCATCTGTATACTGCCCCCCTGGTAATTCACTTTCCTACAATCACCTTGATTCTTTATTCCAATCCCTTGGATCGCGCTTCATTGCTGGAGGAGACTAGAATGCCAAACATCAAAGATGGGGATGTCGTACATCTAATACCCGTGAAAATATCCTGTGCAGTGTCACTACTTTCAATAGTTATTCTATCCTCTCGCCCATGAGTCCTACTTACTGGCCTACATCCCTCAAGAAACGTCCCGATATCCTTGATATATTTATCACCTCCCAAATTTCCGGTTCCCGGACCAATATTGAATCTATAGATGACATTTCCTCAGACCACAATCCAGTTATCCTTTTCTTACATTTGAACTTCGTTCCTAAGCCCTCTCCTCCCTCATTGATTAAAGGACAAGTTAAATGGGACAAATTTTGTGATGATTTAGAAAACAAACTAGCCTCAAAAATTCCACTTAAGACTGAACATGACATTGACGAAGCCATAGAAAACTTTATAGAATCTATAAGATTTTGCATATACGACAATACAACTATCAGTAAAACTAATAATACCATATATACTAACTTGCCACAACACGTTCGCATATTATTAAAGGAAAAATGCAGAGCAAGAGCGTAGTAGCACAGGACTAGATACCCAACAGATAAAACATCTTATACTAAATTGACAAACAAACTTAAAACAGAACTTAAAAAATTCAAAACGCAAAATTTAACTAACTTAACTGAAAACCTCGTGACTACTAACAAATCTTTATGGACAACTACTAAGAAGCTTCTCAACTTCAAAAATTTTAACACCCACTTCTTACTGAATCTCAAACATGGACAAAATCGGACGAAGAAAAATCTCAAATATTCGATCAGCATCTTTCTAAAACCTTTGAGCCACACCCTGACATCCTTAATTCAACCAACCTTGAACACATTGAAGAAGAATTGAATACTCATCCAGAAGTTACCAATCCGCAAAGCTCCTGGTTATGACCTAATTACATCTTATGTTCTAAAACATCTTCCTTGAAAATATGTTATATTTCTCACCTACATCTACAATGCTGTCCTCAGATCCACATATTTTCCTGACCCATGGAAATTATCCACAATTAAAATGATTCCCAAACCTCAAAAGCTGCCAGAACACCCATCCTCTTACCATCCTATCTCTCTGTTACCTATAATGGGAAAAATCCTTGAGAAACTTATCTTAAAATGCCTGTACCCCATCCTAGATTCCATCCACATAATCCCAGATCACCAGTTTGGATTCCGAACATCCCACTCCACTATCCAGCAATGCCATCGTGTGGTTGATGTAGTCTCTTCTTCATTGGAGCGCGGAATGTACTGCACGGAAGTCTTTCTTGATGTAGAACAGGCTTTTGATCGAGTCTGGCACCCAGGACTGCTATACAAGATCTGTAAATTCCCACCCCTACTTATTATCTCATTATCCGTCATAAACCTTCGTCTTGCCCCACAGTATCTTTTAATAATACCCCACTTATTCCAGTTGAACAGATCTGTTACTTAGGATTAGTCTGGACAATTGACTGACATGGAATCCTCATACAAGACTAAAAAGACAGAAAACTGCTCGTAGATTCCGACTATTACAAGATTTACTAGATAAACGGTCCAAACTTCCAATCCATTACAAAAGACTGATCTACATGACTGTTATAAGGCCTATCTGGACACACGGAGTAGAGCTATGGGGCTCCACTAAACCATCGAATTCCTCTCGAATCCAATCCTTACAGTCCAAAATCCTTTGTAAAATCCTTAATGCTCCTTACTTTGTCACAAATCAAATCATCCTTCAGGATCTCAATGTCCCATATGTTGCCAATTTGGCCAGAACCAGATACCAATCCTTTCATGATAAACTTCCCAACCACTCAAACCAACTCGTTTCTAATCTGGCTTCTCCTTCGCTACCTAATAATCGTCCTAGGCGTATGATAAGAAGATGGCCTCGAGATCTTCTCCTTTAGAAATGTTTTTGGAGTTCTATCAATGGGTAGATTCTCCACATGTTTGTATCATGTCATAATATCCACTTACAGGAAATTTACTTGATGTGTATATATGTATACAGTTCTAAATAACAATAAATAAATTATTAACAAAATAAAAATATTAAAATTGAGTTACAGAAACATATGCAAAAGTTTAACTATTTTACAAGCTACTTTACTCTTGTCATTTTACATTTATTAGAACTCTACAATTCATTTAATTACACAATTATCGAAATATTTAAGTGTTCCTAAAAATATAATTTCCTTTGTGAGGAAAATATTTCTAAGTTAAAGTGATCACAAAATTAAATAAATTCCTAGTATTTATTCATCCTTCACCTGACCGAGGGAAGTTATTATTCATGGTATAATAACCCATTTCCAAACATCATCATCAATAGCTTCACGACTATTGAACCAGTTGGGATATTCTAGGTAACCATATCTCTGGGAATCCAGAATGGACAAAGGCATCCAATTGCTGAACACTTTAGTCTTCCTGAAAGGCCATCTACAAAATGTTTTAAGTATTATCTCAATTCCAAATCAGAAATATTTCTAATGAGGTGTAAACAGTTGACTATAGACTGTAATATGAGAAGATGGTCAGGGGTGAGGTCAGCAAAAAATACACAAATAAACAAAACTTATTTATTTGTGCCAACATTTTGAGCTGAATTTAAGGCCTTCATAAGGGCTGAAAAAAACAAAATGAGATAACAACCTTAATGCAGAGACAAAAATATAAAGGAAATAATAATAAACAAACTTGAAAATACACATAAATATAAATTAAGTATATGTTAGTAGATTAATACTAATAGAAAATAAAATATAACAATGTAGAAGTAAGAATTATGCAAACTAAATAAAAAAAAAAAATTAAAAAGACAGTGCTCAAATAAATATAGAAATAAACATAAGAAAAATTGTAATTAATGTCTAAAAATAATGAAAAACAACATAATAAAATAAAAGAAAATGATATATTTGATATAATGGGCAAGAAATTAAACAGGATATATCTTATAATAGATAAAAGCTATACAGTAATGTAGATGAGTAGAAATTAATAAGCTAAAGAAATATACAGTGCCCAGAAAAGTTAATAAGGAAGGAACAAGGAAAAAGAGATATGTGAGAGTGAGGGAAAAAAAGAAATATGTACAAAGACATAGAGAACTTACAACTCAAATGAAAAAATTAAAAGTGAGAGAGGACTTTGAGGAGACAAATTCATCCACCAGGTGGTAGGCCTGCGAATACAAAAAATATTTTAAACCAAGCAGAAATTGTTATTATGAAAGACCGTTTTGATACTTTAATTGCTACTATTGTTAGATAATTTATTTGTTATATTAGATGATTCATTTATTATATTAGACAATTTATTTGTTATATTAAATAATTGAATTATTACTATTGTTGCAACAAAGCTGTAGAGACTTGAGGTAAGAAGAGAGGTATGGGGTTCAATGGTGGACCAGTTGGTTTCTACTAAAAGGAGGACTTGGTATATCGGGATATTGGAAAAAAAACTTTCAACATCAAAAGAAGTGAGTATGTAGTGGTCTAGAGTGATGAAGGATAATAATTGATCGTGGAGGTGAAAGGAGTTGTGAATACCATACAGATTGTTATTACTAAGATCTTGTAAAGAGGGTGAGTAGGGATTTACTAAGTTTAACTGAGGGGGAGCTAATATTGGAAGTGATTATTATTGGAAGGGGTTATTAGGTTTGTAAACTTTGGGATAGCCATAAAAACGGGGAGCAATAGAATTGTATGAAATATAGTTTCTGTATCTAGGATAGTTCATTTGTAAGAATTTAAGAGATGTTGTAGATATTTGTTACATATGGTATTAAGGGGTAGGGTCTGGGGATGAGGATCAATCAGATTCAAACTCTTTTGATTTTGACAATACTTCCATTCTTGCCGCTGTCTCTAAATATGATAAATGATTCCTGCCTGAAAGGACTTACATGCAATTAGAATCTTCTCCTGTCAACCATAAAACTGACAAACATAACCTTTCCCTAGCCTATTCCTAAATTGTTAATTTATTAAAACATCCATCATCATTGTTATTTTTTCCTGACAGCTCCTAATTATATTGTATTACTGACCTTGCTCAGGAATTTCTAGAATTATTTCTTAATTTTTAAAAATAGCCTGATGTGTTGAGTAGTTAATTCACCTTCTTAACTTGTAAGTATGAAGTACACTAGAATTGTCTAAAATGAATGCAGTTCTCAACTTGTGTAATATAATCCATGATATTATACTACATAAGAAGATAATAGGAGAATAAGTCAATTTACCATTTGACTTATATCTTGAATAATGTCTCTCAAATGGATTATGACATAAAAGTTTCATAAATATAATATTGGAAAGGGTAACATGGGTATCTTTTAAGGAGAAAAGGGATCATTTACTGTTAACAACCTAATAATTTACTTTCTTCCTGTTTTTCTAGTGAAACTTCTAATGGGCTGTTCTCTGTTACAGACATATTTTGATATGTAATAACCTTATCAATATTATAAAAGTCTTAGTGTCACTTGGAAACATTTGTTTGATACCTGAAACCAGGAGTGACAAGGACCAAAAAAGGATCAGCACCTGTCAATGCAAAGAGACTTGTTTCGCGGTGGTATAATGGATACCAGTTGTTTAAGGGTCAAAACCCATTAGCCAGGTATCAAGAGGGAAATCAAATATAGTTTGCTCACAACACCTATGCCAAACACTTATAGCCCCTTGCTTGTAACTTATTCTTCTTGGGCATGGCTAATAAAAGCCAATGAGGAAATAGCTTCCAAAGGGGTGATGCCCCAAGAAAGGGAAGAGAGGAGGACAGAGGACAGAAGTAAGGAGACAGAACTGCACTGAGGGACTTAAGACTGGGAACGGGGAGCTAGGGGGCTCTTCAGAAATGGAACTTCATGGCTAAGACATCAACAACACCCACAGCATTCACTATCCATTCAGCTATTCCCAAATATGTAATTGGTAATAATTTATAATGTAATCAATATTTTGTGGCAAACCATATTTATCTGAATCATTTAATCATTATATAATTTCATTTTATTGCATTCAAATGTAAATAAATACTTTGTTTCTTGATATAGTTTATATAATATTATATTACGTGATACCACCCCTTATTATATTGTATATTTTCAATTGTAACAATATTTTATAAATATAAAAATATATAACTGGTAAACTGGTCAACACAAAAGCCTTTGGAAAGGAATTCAATAGCAATAATAGTTTTGCAGGACTCAAATAATTGTAATTAAGAAATATATATATTTGGATAAATGCTGAAGGCAATTATCCAAGCATCCCAATCAACAACAGGTATACATAATTCTCTTTCCCACCTGGCAACTAATCAATTTGATTGTATGTTTAACTTGTGCCTAATAGAACGGTATAAAGCACATTAAATGCTGTATTTGATCTCCTTCTAACAGAGAGCAGTAAGAAAAAACAGCTCAGTGTCTAAAATCTTCAAACTTTTTATCAGTAGTTGCGAAATGGTATTCTCAACAATGATCATTGACAAGAATTTCTCAATTTGTGTATTGACAAGGATAGGATTTAAAGTTTTTTTTTTAAAACCGGCAAAGAAGCACCGCGGCCTCAGAGGGCCTATTGTACGCCGTCCCTCCTCTGCTCAAAACAGGCCAATTGCCTTTGCAA
This sequence comes from Halyomorpha halys, assembly GCF_000696795.3. Lineage (NCBI taxonomy): Eukaryota > Metazoa > Arthropoda > Insecta > Hemiptera > Pentatomidae > Halyomorpha > Halyomorpha halys. The sequence goes on from NW_027115573.1 coordinate 215,115, forward strand.
ATCTGGACACTGTATAAGGATCCACTGTTTCGCAAAGTTTGGGATCCAAGATACGATCCTTACCAAAGATGAGGAATCGTGTTCTTGCCACTGCATCACATTTGCACATGATGTGGTAAGCAGTCTCTTCCTCCTTTCTGCAGAACCTGCAGATAGGGGACTCTATCAGTCTCATTTTATAGAGATGCTTGTTTAACTGACAGTGTCCTGTGTATAGTCCTGTCACCCATCTTAGGATACTCCTATCCATATTAAGAAGGCAATTGCTTCTTTTCGGGCAAAGTCCTTTGAGGAACATTTTTGATTGTTCCATCCCTCTGGTATTTCTCAAGAGTAACCCAGCCTTGCTCTCAGCGATCTTTTTGATATGCCTCTTCGCATGGCTGAGACTAATTCCACATATGGGGTCAGGTCAGGTGTGAGAGGAATATACTCAGATCCTTTCCTTGGTAGGTAGTCTGCTCTCTCATTTCCTTTAATGCCTTTATGTCCAGGCACCCATTCCACCCACACCTTGTTGGCCAAGGAGAGAGAGTTCAAGTTAGCCTTACACTCCTCCACCAATTTGGAGCGGGTTGCGTAGTTATCCAGCGCATAGATGGCCGCCTGACTATCCGTGTAGATCGTGATTAGCCTTTCCCTCATGCCCTCCTTTATTAAATTCTGGGCACAGACATTTATTGCAAACACCTCAGCCTGAGAGTTTGCCATTACTTTTATTTCAGGATCATTCATGTAATTGATTGGCAGTGAAGTATTCTCTCCATCATTTATCATTAAAAGACAAAAATTCAATTAATTGATTTCATCGTGTGGGAAAAGAAGTTACTGCCCAATTGAAAATTAGAAAATTCCAAAATTAAACTTATTCTCTGGTATTTTTTTTAATAAATAATGTAAGTACCCGTGTAAGCAATTTTTTTACTGTAAGAATATTTTTTGTATACTATTATCATTAACACGTATTATTGTGAGGTTAAGAACTTTTTTCTTCAAAAATCTGTTTTTTCACATTTCAACTTTCCTTTAGCAATCACTTTTCCTTACAACAGATAACCATGGGTGTAACCAGCGGGGAGTAGGAGGGGGAAGCTGCTCCCCTAGGAGGTAAAAAAAGAATATCAATTTAATAAAAATTAATTTTTTTCAAGCAAATACTAGCACTGCAACAATTATAAATAGTTTTCTTAAATTTTGGTTTCATTCTTCGTGCTGAACCTAAATCAGGTCACAACCTGATTGACTATGGTTTGCCCCCTAGTTTTGATCCTGGGTACGGCCTTGAAAAGGTAACATATCAATCCCCACAGGTGTCTGTTAAAGAGAAGATTTAACATACTTGAATTTATTTAACTAAACATCCAAATCCTACCATTATGTGACAATATACAGTAATTTGACCAGACAGTCTAAAATACTCTATAATCTCGACTCTATAATACCTCTCTTCTCACAAGACATAATTTTCATTAAAAAGTACGTGGACGATCTCTTCCTGGTCCTCAATCCTGACAGAATCCCCCAGATCCTATCAGCCTTTAACTCCTACCACCCTCGTCTTCGGCTTACTGTTGAAGGTGAAATTGACCATTCCCTCCCTTTTCTTGACCTACTAATTATCAGAAATTCCCATGGCTCCCTATCCACTAATTGGTATACCAAACCCACTTATTCTGGTAGACTCCTCAACTATTTTTCTCAACACCCCCTTATCACCAAATTATTAATGTTGCTAAGAACCTTATCCACCGATCCTTTTCTCTGACCCTCAATACCACCAGACCAACATACAACATATTAAACATATCCTATTTAACAACAATTTCCATCCAAAAATTACTAACAAACTACTCGATTCTTACATTAACCGTGTTACTCCAATCCCTCCTGTCCTCAACCCTTCTCAACCCACTCCACCACTTTTTCAGTACAGGTCGCTTCCGTATATTCCCATTCTTTCCGATAAATTCAAAAATCTTTAAGACCCACTATTCCCACCCTACGTCTTGGCTTGAAGTCCCACTTTAAAATTTCCTATCTTTTTTCCAAATTGAAAGACCCTATTCCTTTCTTACACCGTTCCAATGTGGTTTACTGGATACCCTGTTCAACCCCATGCTGCAATTCCTTTTATATCGGCGAAACTAAAAACCAACTTAAGAACCGCATTTCCCAGCACAAAACTTCCATCAACTCCTGTAATCCACTTGCATCTAAATTATCAGAACACGCATTAAACCTGAATCATACTTTTAATTTCGACAATCCTT
>NW_027115573.1:218229-225963 GCF_000696795.3 Halyomorpha halys
GTTTTTACATTTTATACCCCTGTTATTTTACACTTATGTTTTTTCTTTTTTTTCCTTTTTGTAACTATAGTGTTTGTATCTTTTTTAGCTCTGACGAAGCCCTGCAACGTGGGGCGAAACGTTGGGTCAATAAAATAGTATAATTATCTACTATTTGAGTTTTTTTTACCGCACCTGGACCATATTCCATTCATCTATACACACGGTCAATCAATAATCTTCCAATAAATTGAAATGATTAGTACAGAGGATGGGTAAGCCAAAAGTTTCCCTTCTTCTAGCCTGACAGCTCTAGTGTTCGAAGGCTGGTAACTGAGTGAGGATTCAGGTTTCTGCAGAGTCCTCAGGTTTAGACAATGAGGGATTAGCCCTACTAATCAGCTCTGGTTGGCACTTTTCTCTATAGGTGGTGCGGGTTATAGGTGGTATTTCTTTACTACTGCTAATAGATGGTGCTGATGTTTGTCACTTTAGCATAGTTCAAGTGTCTCCTGAGAACCTAAAACCTCAGGCCTGTGCACTGAAAACACAGTAAGTGAATCAAGAGTTTAAAATTATTTATTATTTTTTAAACTCAAAATTGTTAACTTCACTGAACTGTTTGAGGAAGATTATTAAAGTTGGGATAATTAAAGTTGGGAAAAAATAAAAATTGGTAAATTTGGAAGATTTGCAAAACATTGAAAAAAAAAATCTACAACCATATTAACCTAAAATTACTCGATTATAAAGGCTTTGTTAATAAATAACACACAACAAATGGTAAATCAAATTATTTATTAATATACATAATTAAATGCATTTATTTGGATGAAAGGTATAAACAATTAAGATAATACTGTACAAAAATCACTTATGTACTAGGTACGACCAAATTAATATTATAGACACATTAATATTACATATGTCAATAATTTCAAACTGAAAGCACGCATAGTTATAAAAATTCATACACATATAGCTATATTGATAAGCTCCATTTTGTATAAAAAATATTTTCAAAATGAAATCAATAATAAGCCATTTCATCAGTTGTAACTTGACAGTTAACATTACGATATTGTGCAAGCTCGGCCAAAAAGTAAATATACACATAGTAAACACATAACATTCATTTCCCAAACATCGATATAAGTCTTATAAGTATAGTTTAAATGGCTGAAGAATACGCCTTGTATGTATATATATATATATATATATATATATATGAATTCAATAATATATTATAATAACAAATCTATTTATCGATCAAGTTCAAGTATATTTGAGTTGGAGGTTACTGATTAATAGTAATTGAAACAGAGTCTATAGAAAGTGGTTCTGGGATCGGGGGCAGACTTTCCATCGGGCGACCAGGGGTATCAGGTGACTGGAAAAACAGGTTCCGCAACGTGGACACCGTCCTAACAACAGAAATTAATACATAAACAGTATTGATACCATTAGCTTTCACTTTAAATATTATAACTTCTACATAATATAAAAACTGGATGGATCCAATGTATCAGATCAGTATCTGAAATTAGAAGAAAAACATAAACATGAGATCTTACACATGCCTAGAGTGCCCATGGTTTTCCAATTCAAATGAGGAGGCTATCTTTAATCAGATCGGGAGGTCATTGAAACTGTATCAGCATCATCTCACATGTATGTCTTTCTTCCTATTTTGGACTGAGCCCAAATCAATTGATATGTTACCAAAGTTCTCAAATCCCAAACACTAGCACACATAAAATATAAAATAATATTAAAATCGATTTGTTAGATAAAATTCCTTGTAGATAGCTATGGTTCAATGGGAAATTTTAGAAATGTATAGTTTCCAAGAAAGAGTTTGATCAATCTTCAAGGTTTTTAACTGATGGTCTGAGTTATTGTTCAGGATAAAGTTGGGAGGCCATGAGATAGATTTAAGGAGAGAGGGGGATCCAATTATGATGGCTTTAGTCTTCTTGGTGTTGGGTACAAGTTTATTGTGGGTTGCCTTATAGAACCTTTTCTATCAATGTCTTCTTATAGTCTTAGAATTGGCAAGAGGAGTCAACATGTTTGAAGGAGAGGTGAATTTGGAAGTTGATTGTGTATAGATATTACTGAGAATGTTGGATAGACAGCAGAAGGTTGTTGATAATGAAGGGAAAAAGGGGTAGGGAATAAAGAGGAACCTTGAGGTGGAGAAATAGAGAGGGAATTAACAGAGATGACATACTGGGAATGACTAATAAGGAAGGATTAGAATCACTGGCTAGACGATAGAGATGGTGAAATTCAGAAAGGAGGAAATAATGGAGGGTGGAATCAAAAACAAGAAGACTGAAAAAAACAAGAAGAATAAGAACAGTGAATTTCTGCAGGTCTATGGTTTTGTAGATGTCTAGGGAGATTTTGAAAAATGTTGACTCAATAGAGAAGCCTGACTGGAGAGGGATCAAAAGGTTATTCTGCTCTACTATACATTTTAAGGTTTCTCCAATAGATGAACTAGGGCGGTTTTCCAGGAAGAGAGGTAGATGGCACTTTGTAGGGAGAAGTTATAGGAGTAATAGAGGATAGGAACAATAGAAGGTAGGCTTTACTAAATTTAATTGGGATATTATCAGATCTGTATTTATTGGTAGAGATTTTTCAAACAGAATTAAGGATGTTATCGGGAGCAATATGGGAAAAGAAAAAGCAATTGAGATTAAAGAAGGAATGACCAGTGACCGGCAAAGGCGTTAGGGATACGGAATGGGAAGGGCAGGAGACTAAGTAAATGTTAAGGTAATCAGTGGAAATGGGGATAGTCTGAGTTTGAGTAAGTTTACCTAAGAACAGTTTGCAAAGTATTGTCCATTTTGCTTTTAAGTTAGGAGTACTCTAAAGGGATTGCTCTAAATGAAGACATTTGACATGCCATACTGAGCATTGAATTCTATTTTGGAGAAATTTGAAGGTGACTTAATCTTCAGTGAGATAAATGCATTTAAACCTTTGTCTTGCATCTTTGTCTTGCATCTTTGTCTCATACACTCTCTTATTGAGGGGTATATCACAGGGCTAGGGGATGTTGGGTGATCTTTGTTACAAGAGGAGCACTACTGTCAAGGATAGTGTGAAGTAGCAAGTTATCCTTACAACAAATAAAAGTCCAAAAGAAAAGAAAATTCATTAATCTTTGCCTAAATTTTATTACTCATTAAAATTTCCCTAAGAAAAAACTATATAATGCTAAATTGTATAACAATAAAACTATTAACTACAGATGACAAAGACTTTTTAAAATAATTAAAGTTACTTCAAACTACTACCATAAATTTACCTTGATGTTGATGTTGAAGGCATTTCTTCTGGCGGTGGCTGTTTTCTCTGTGCCTTATGAACTGATGAATCTGGATCAATGAAACTGACATGGCTGTCAAACCTCACACGCTCTGATCCTCCATCTTCAGATGGTTCGTGACTTTGTAACTATAAAAAAAAATATACAGTTTTAATATAACATAAAAACAAGCAAATAGATTAAGAGTTAATATTCAGATGTGAGGTACCATAGAACAATATACAAACTATTAACCCAGCATTTGCCATGTATGACTTAATACTTTCTTACCATCTACTGGCATCCCTGTGCAACCCTCCCTTTTATCTTCCTTATTCATGATCTTATGCTAATAATTATGATTAAATATGTTTACTATTTGAATAATATTTTGGAACTTGGATATTTATGTAGGTTTGGTAATGTGTGAGAATTCTTCCTCTAGCATGAGTCTAAGAAGTTGTTGTTGTCTGGGACTTTAGGGCGTAAAACCCTGAGGTCATCAATGCCCATAACGTCATTAACGCTTTATAATTCTATTTCACTTTATTTTACTCTTTAAATAATTACAAAAAAATTTAAATAATTACTTCTTTTGGAATTTTTTAGTATGTATAACAAATTTTCAGGTTTAAACCTTATTCAAAAGGCCATTCCTTTTTAAGAAAACCAAAACCATTTCCACATTCTTCTAGTCATCATTCAGAGCATCCGATAAACTCGGTCCTACTCCCAACCTACTCAAGTTTGCGGAATAGAAATGACATTCCTCCAATATGTGACTGATCGTAAGTACACTGTTGCAGTATTGACATTTTGGCAGTGGCTGCTTAATGATCAGATATGTATGAGTTAAACTTGTATGACCTATTCTCAATCTGGCAATAGCAACCTCCTCCCTGTGATTGGAACAGTTTGATATGGTCCATGGTTTAATGATTATTTTTTAATAGTTTTTAACTTGGCGGGCTTACATTCCACATGGCTTGCCAACTAGATGATATTTCATTTTTCATCGGAAGACTTATTTCTTGGGGTGTCAGAATGGCCGCATCCTAACCTGGAAGAGCAAGTGCTTGTTTAGCTGCAATGTCCGCCAGTTCATTTTCAGCGATCCCCACGTGACCTGGCACCCATATAAAGAAAAGAGTTTTTCCCAAGTTATCGAGTATGTTGGTATAATTGTGATTTTTTATGATTGCCGGGTGTTTCAGGTAAATGATCTTCATGGCTTTTAGTGAACTTAAAGAGTCGGTAATGATAACTATGTTAGTATGTGTCACTGTCATGGAGAAGTGGAGTGCTGAGGCTATTGCATGTAATTCAGCTATATATACACTGCATAATTTATGCAGTTTTACTTTATGGGTTGAGTTATTTGTGATGAAAGAGGACACTGTAGATTTGTCAGATTTTGATCCATCAGTATATATCAAAAAAGGATCAGGAATATTTTGACAAAGACGTGAGAACCTAGTTCTATATTCAGTAGGTGATGTGCTACCTTTGGGAAATCGGGATAATTGGAGCATTGTATTTGGTAACCTGTGTAACCATGGAGGATTGATGACTCCCGGGATGTACAGAGGTATTTCTTTACAGAACTCAATAGCATTATGTGTTCTTTCTGCCAATGGGAGTGTTGAATTTATATTATTTCTAAAAATTTTTTTGAGGTTAATAACTTCCAATTGAATGAAATTTGTATTAAATTATCATAATATGGTACAATGTTTCAGGACCACTGTCCCATATTCATGTACTATAAACCTCATAATTTCATATAGGAAATCATGTCACACTTTACACTTTTCTCATTAAAGAGAAAATCCAGATTTGAATATTTAGGTTTGAAGATGTATTTATGTGTAGGGTGACCGTTTTGAGGCTATAATTTTGAAATATAGTTTATTACCAGTTTTTCCTTCTGAATAAAAGAGGAGGTAGTCCAGCTTCAGAACACAGACTAAGAATGGGGCTAGTTTGAAAAGCGCTGGTTGCAATACATATCCCAGTATGATGAACTGCATCTAGTCTGGCAAGAATCCGGTGTCTGGCAGAGCCATAAATGAAACATCCATAGTCCATCTTTAAGCATACCAGTGTCTGATGTAGTTTGATAAGTGTGTGTCTGTCTGAGCCCCAAGAGATGCCGCTAAGAAAGCGTAATATATTTAATTTTTTTATTATATTGGATTTTAATGTTGAGATGGACGTTTCCCAATTTAGTTTCCGATCAAATATCATCCCCAGGAATCTGTGGTTATTTGTGTAGAGTATCAAAGAACCGCCTAAATATAGTTCAGGAGATGGTAGGGTTATTCTTTTTCGGGTGAAATGTATGCATTTAGTTTTCTCAGGTGAGAACTTGAGACCGATTGAGAGTGACCAGTTATTAATTCTATTGATTGCTTCCTGTAATTTATGTTTTATGGTAACTGTATTCGCCGATCAACAAATAATGGCTAGATCATCCGAGAATAGTAGCGGTTTAACTCCCCTTGGCAAGTTGAGTCCCAAATCGTTAATTGCTAAGCAGAATAGTGTTGGGGTGAGAACACAACTCTGTAGGACTCCGCTACTCTGTTCACGGTCAACAGAAGATTCGCATCATATTTGTACTCTGAAATAGTGATGTGAAAGAAATTGTTTATGTATTGGTACATTTTCCCTTTGATTCCGACAGCTGATAATTTTCTAAGGATTATAACATGTTTTATATTATCAAATGCTTTTTTTAAGATCGAAAAATATCACGATTCAGTGTTGAGAATTAATAAATGAATATTGGGTTTCAGCCTCCAATGTAACCAGATGGTCCAGTGTGGATCGATCTTTACGGAATCCAGATTGGAAAAAATTATTGTTCTCTATTATCCACATTAATCTTTTATTGACCATACGTTCCATTATTTTACTGACACAGCTTGTGAGGAAATGGGTCGGTAGCTGGTTGCCATCTGCTTGTCCTTTCCATTTTTTAAAATTGGGATTATTATTGATTCCCACCAGGAGTCTAAGAAGTTATTAATCATGTCTTCATAAACCAGAGTTGAACTGTACTTTTAGAATCTTACCAAATGAAATGAAATTAAGATGCCTCTTGAAGGAATGTGCATTATGAAAATGATTTTTTTTTTTTATAATGTCATTTTATATTTACATCTTTTAATTAATTTAATGCAACATATTTGCTCAATACTTTTTCTACCATGATTTCCTTTAACAAAAAGAAATAGTATTTCTGAAAAGCTAGAATAACTATAAATGAATAGAAAAGGATGATTAACAAGTAGGCTGTACCTATGAGGTTACTTCTAATATAAATTTATACAGTAGAAATAATTGTTATTAAATGTTTTCATTATATGGGTATGTTCCTCAAAATCTACATAATAATAATAATAATAATAAAGGCTTAATGAACTCGAAGGTTCGATGCCGATACCACCAAACGCTCTCTGCATACATCCTTCCAGTGATGCCCCTCCAAACCCAATTCCACTAAATCTGTTTTAACACAATCCTCCCATCTATGTTTCAGTCTACCCCTCGGACATTTACCCGTTGGTTCAGCGTTTATTACCATTTTAGGGATCCGCTCATTACTAAGCCCTACAACCTTACATGCCCATCTTATACGCTGCAATGCTATAACTTGAATTATATTTACCGGGTGTAGGTCCCTTAATTCAGCGTTATGTAATCTTATAAATTCTCCCGTCAATTCATCCTTTTTCGGTCCGAATATTTTGCGTAATACTTTATTTTCGAAAACCCTAAGACGCTGTTTATCCCTTAGTCAAAATCTACATAAGGAGAATAAATGCTTTAAAAGAAGTGTCTATACTACTAATATGAAATAATTGTATAAATATAAGGGACTGATGGAAGTACAGTTGTGGCATGCCTTAATTTGGTTCGGTGGTGGTTAAAACTCTTGGTTGTGGCATGCATTATAGAAAAATATATTTGCATGATTTTTGAAATAATTTAAACCATTTGTTGATATTAATCAATGTTTGTTTAGGCTAATGAAAGTTCATTAAATTGAAACGAGTTACTATACAAATCAAATATATTTATAAATATTGTCTTGTTATTCCTCAATAATAGATTACCATACAGGTACACATTTATAAATATTACCTTATAATTAAGAACTGATCCAGCCAGACCACGAGTTGAAGCCCCACCATCATCGCCAACGGACTTGTCAGAAAGACTAGTTGTTGCAGAGGCAGTTTCACTGCTCATACTAAATCGCTGTGATGACACTACATCAGCCTGTACTTCCAATCTGAAACAGAAAAATATATTTTGGAGACAGTCTACACAGTGAATTTAACTAATCAGTATATTCCTTACAATAGCTTAATGTAAATAAGAAAATCCTAAAATTTATTATATATATAGTAATAATTTAAAAA
>NW_027115573.1:230999-239848 GCF_000696795.3 Halyomorpha halys
TTACAGTTATAGACTACTGTAACCCTGCCTAGTGTTACAGTTATAGACTACTGTAACCCTGCCTGCTAGCTTGTTCGTTTCAAAACTTCACTTTTACCCCTATTTAGCAATTATTTGGCTAATTGGACCAGACCATACATTAATTTAGTTAAATTATTGTACTATAATTCGTAATAAATATTAAATAAAGTTAAAAATTAATTAAGATCGTATAATATTCACTAGCTTCATTCAAGTTATTTATGTTAGTTTTAATTAATGTAAATATAGCATAACATATTTTAATTAGTAATTCTTTCTTTACCTCAAAATCTGAATGAATATTTTTATTTCTGTTCTGGGCTAAAAGACAGTTATTAAAAATAAATTCATTCTCTTGTTATTAGATGAAATTATTTGATTAATATTAAGTGTAGGTACAAAGTACAAACCTCTGTGCATTGTTGTTGGCTGAGGATATGCTTCCTGCCAAGGCAACAAAGGAGGCACTCTCACGGTCTGCTTCCCGTTCAAGCTGACTTCCACTTCCGAGGGAAAGCGACGCTTCTCCAATGCTGGCGTTGCCGCCAGGGTGGCTGGCTGTATCACCATCTGAGTAATTATTTAGATCAAACTACTTATAAGAAGCCTCATGGAATAAGAACTTTTGAACCAAATTCCCGCTTTAATATTGGAAAAAATTTGCGACATTATCAATAACGCACAAATAATTATTGCAAATTTCACAATACTGAAGTGTACATTTGGTTCAGAAACAGAAGATAAAAATACTTATCATTAAAAAATTTATCACCCCTACCACTTTCCCTTTTTTCCTCTCTCTACAGGTAGGCTTCTCGTCCACTCAGTTTTAAATAATAATAAGTGGAGAAGATGGTTAGGGGGGGGGTGCGGACGGCAAAAAAAATAAATAAAAAATTATTAATTCGTGTTTATTTGTTTTTGTTTTTTTTGCTGACAGAACCCCCGACCATCTTTTCCACTTATTAATCTATGGCCAACTATCTACACCTCATTAAATAATAATATACATTTTTTAATTAATAGTTTATATCACTGATATAAATTATTACAATTTCATTGAGGAATGGAAAACATTTCCTCACTTTGACCCAAGTGGATCTTTCATAAGGCTTTAATATTGTATAGGCTAAGCATTGATAATGAAACATGTCTTAAGTGTTTACAACAAATTTCTTAGCCATTATTAGTACCTAATTATCCTCTACAAGCCGAATGGACCTTATTCCAGTAATTTAACACAAACAGGACGGGACAGTATGGAAGCTTTTTATCCAACTATCTTTTGCAATTATGAATACTGTTACAACCTCTTTATCTAAAGATTCAAGAGAGTAAGTAGAAGAAAAATAAATAATGCTGAGTGGGTATTAAATGCACTCAGCATGCAAATAGCAATACTCAGGTAATACTGCACTTAGCAATATACTGGAATTAGCCTGCGGATAGCTATGCACTCAGAAAGGAGATGTGGCAATAAAATAATTGACACCTTCCTTCAATCAGTTTTGGAATGAGTTAGAATTCTCTGCAGGGATATTTAATAAGCACAGCTTACTATAATAGTAGTTATTATTAGAAGAATCCTCCCATGTCTCCACTCATCAACCATTATCAACAAAACAAGAAGCTCGAACATTTCAACAATTTATATTAAAATGCTGAGGAAAAAGACAGAATAGGTTTTTCATTGTTTCAAATACGAGAAGAAAGTTTCATTTGTTGTATCAATAGAAAGCTAAAACTAACCTTCCCTCACAAAATCTAATGTAGCTCTTTAATTAAACTAGATGGATCCAAATCCATCAATACAATATTGTCTGGTACAAGACCAACACTGGTTTTGTTTAAGTGATCTTGATGGTCAGCAGCAGAAGGAGCAAGGGTCAATAAATGAATCATTTAATATTGTGTACCTTTCAATTACCGAACCTATCTCATGGGATTGCTATTCATCAGGCTCAATGAGAAACAAAAACAAATGTGCCTTAATGTTGAGGCAAAATGGTGCTCAAGACCACGTAAGTAGTCTTCCTCTTGGAGCTTGTCTCAAAGGCTAATCCAACCTTTATAAAGTGGCTACAAGAACTTGGGGGTTCAGTATCATCTCCTGCTAATACTGCAAATCATTTATAATCAAATAATAAATCTAAGACTTTTTGTCAATTAAAGAAGTAGTATATGCTAGTAAAAAAAATGTTAGGACTAAAAAATGTCAGTGTTTCATTATGTGTTAACAACGAGATGAAAGCTACAAGGAATCTCTAATACTAATGAGGAGCACATCTGCACAGTTATAAAGAAAATATTTATAAGTAGGTACCATTTGATCTATTGGCCAGAACTCCGAGAATGTCGGCCTCGTCATCGAACTCGAACCTGACCCCAGTGGCAGAGGTGGTGACACCACAGCCCCCGCTGCGGCAAAGGGACACTGGCACCACACCATAGACGTAGAAGAGGAGGATAGGTACCCCGATCCCCACGGCAAGCCCGGCCAGGATCGGCGAGATCAGCACCTGCAATATCAACATCAACTTTAGATAACCTTAACCAATTATAAAAAATAGAATAAATGGAATTATAACTATAAATAATTATATAACCCCTAGTTCACAAAGTACACATTGGAAAACTGTAAGGAGAGGGAAATTTTTTTTTTTTACCTAGAGAGGAGGAGAAATGTAATATGCTCTTTTTGAGTAAATAGTATATTTTGATGCATAAAGGGTTTTTAATATGTTTTACTTTATTTATCATTTGTTTTGTTGAACCAAAAAGCAAGCTAACCAATTTTCATTGTCCATAATAAATTCGTGATTCAAAACAAAACCAAGATGGCGGTACGTATTCTTCAGTCAACAAGTCCGTTGAATCAAGGCCATGTTGAGCAGATTCAAATATCATAAAAACTATTTTAACTCTTCCCATCATAATTGAAAATACAGTAAATCTAAGAAAAAATAGAAGTCAAGAAATAGTGCTAAAGAATAATATTCAGAAAGTAAATCATTTACAAAAATCCCTAACTGTTGTGCAACAATCGATGTTGCGACATCGAGACAGGTTTTGGTTTTTGGCATTCATTCGTTGTTTGGGAAATGATGTTTCCAAGATGAGGAGGTCCTCATCGGTTTCTGTCCAGCAAGGGTGGACATCTTGAAAAAAGAGGACAACCAAGAGTCACCCAAGAAGAAAAAGGGACTCTTTGTTTGGATCGACTAACAACATACATCGATGGATGAGAAGTAACTAAAAAACTGTAAGAGGACCAATGCTTTGTTTTGTTAGTGTTTGTTTACTGAGAGATTGTAAGCAGTCAGTGTTAGTTAATTGAGGAAATCATCAAAAGAAGAGTCTATGAAATTGGTTAGTTTTGTTATACCTAAATTTAAATACATGTGTAAAAGAGATATTAATTTAATTAAGTGTTAACAGTAAAAGTGTCTGTTTCTGATTGCCTAGAAACCCGCCCTGAGAAAAGAGTCTATTATATTATAAAATTTAAATAAAATTCTATTATCTGTTTAATTAAAAAAATAAAAATAAAATTCCATTCATTTTATTTTAATAAATTTTTGATTATTACAATATATTCAGTTTTTTTCCTTCTGTTAGCACTATAGGCCACCGAAATCTTTGCCACGTGCTCTGGTACTGAACCACAAATACGACTCACAACTAAGGTATACGGAGTAGGGTTTGGGCGAAGCGTATTCTTATGAGTGACCACTCATCCAAGTACTGACCACAATCCTACATTCATAACTTGGTTATCTTACCTATTGCAAGTGTCATAGCCCACACGACTACCCTGGCCCCCTTATTTAGGTGTGTGTGTATATATATGATTGTATGTATGTGTATGATAGTCATTGTCAAGCTATATATAACAGTATTTACTATTGAGGAGTGATAATTGACAGTATAAGTAGCGGTAGTGAAGCTATGCTACAACGTGAACATCTGATTATACCGTGCCACTTTACAGCTGCCAGAGCAACTATCACTATTGGAATCTGTATATATTTGTCATCATTATAACAGTTACTGACCTACTAGGTCTAGCCTCATAGTTGGTAATAAATGATACTAGAGTGAAGCTACTATCATGTCAGGTCAGTTTATATAGTGACATTTTAAAACGTCAACTGTCGCAGCAAATGAAATACATTTGTTATATATAATTTGAATTCTTGTTTGAAATTGGTCTGTTTATCAATTATAATAAAAATATTCATTTAGGTCCTACTTGTTTATTTTATTATTACTTTATTTTTGTTCGCACTTTTATAGAATGGAGTAATAATAAAATAAACATGTTGAGACTGAATGGGTATTTTATGGGGTGGAGTAATAATGATACAAACGTGGCGAGACTGAATGGATATTTTATGAAGTGGAGTAATAATAAAACAAACATGTCAAGACTGAATGGTTATTTTTAATTGAAATGTTTTTTATAATGGCAGTAGTAAGCAATTGCTAAACCAGGCCCCATTATTTATTGAAAGTTCCATAAATAAAGTTGTGAAATGTCCATGGCCTTTAAACCCTCCCCCCTTCCTAAGTACCTTAAAACCCCCCTGCCGGGTGAAGTTGGTAGTCTCCCATCGGGCGCCTCCCCAGGTATGGCGGGAACCGGGGAAATAAAATACCCGGGGTGGACCAAAACTAGACTCAAATCCAGGAGCGACGGTTTCTAGAATAGGCGGCGCACTGGTCAGCGTCTGTTCCTCAGGTTAGAGGCGGCTGTATTACACCTAGCAGAAGGTATAACATGCAAATAAAATAAATGCAATGAAAGAGTAGGAGATTAGTCTTACGGTGCAGGGGGTAGGATCCCCAGTACCGGCATCTGACGAGAGCGAGCAAGCGGGCTCCCAGACGTCGTCATCAAACGACCGCAGTGCTGCAGTGGTTGTCAACTTGGCTATTGTGGCATTCAAAGCTATAAGTTTGGAATATTGCCAAGAAGAGTGGACGAAGCTGGCTGGAGTGGTGGATGGTCTACACAAGTATATCCAGCAAAGACACAATGTACACAGAGAAATAAGGGAGTATGCCTGTAGGATACAAAACTACCTGGAGGCACTGGAGATCAAATTGCGGGAACACACAACGGAGAGTGTAAAATCAAATGTAGGAACTCAGACTATGAAGGTCGCCCTACTAGACACGTCCCTACCAAGAGAGAAGTTCGGAGTGTCTCCATCTTTACATGCTGGACTCAGACAGGAAGAAAGAACGAAAATGGCTGCGACTAAAATTAAGGGAAGGCATCAAAGAAAGGAAGGGCAATAAGGCAAACTGAACAGCCAGTACCCTCAACATCGCGACTGGAGTACGCCCGCAGAAGGGAGAAAACGAAGGCATCAGAGAAAGGAACGACATTGGATCAGCCCCAGCAGCATGTGGAAGATCATAAACCCCCCAAAGATGCGCAGGGGAAAAGAGTTTCTAGCGGGGAAATGGACACTAGGAAGGGAAAACGCCCACAGCCACCAAGACCGGATGCCTTGATAATCAAGATTTAGGACCCAGCACCTATGCGGAAACTCTCCGGAAGGTCCGAGACGACCCCGCTCTGAAAGGCTTGGGTACAAATATCTCAAAGGTCCGAATAAATAACGCAGGGAATCTACTGATCCAATTGGACCGGAAGTCTGGTGGTCCAGGGCGCCACTATGATGCGCACTCTTGAAGGTGCACTGGGAAATGACGCTCAAATTAGGCCGTGGACACAAGAGTCACTGGTTGAAATCAGGGACTTGGACGCCAATACGAAATAGGAAGAGGTTGCCGAAGCTCTGACAGCCCTTTTAGAAGAAGTGATACAACCTACAGCAGTACGATCGATGCGTGCAGCTTATGCTGGCACACAGACCGCAGTGGTTGCTCTGCCGGTTCTACTGGCGCGGAAGACTGTCACGGAAGGTAAAATCAGAGTGGTCCTAGTGGTTACCCGAATCCGGAAGAAGGTTCGACTTCTACGCTGTTTCCGGTGTTGGGAATTCGGACACTTGGCTAGAAGATGTAGATGTCCTGACAGGACCAAGTGTTGCCACGAATGTGGCGAAGAGAGGCATTTAGCCTCCGATTGCACGCGGAATTCTAGTTGTGCACTTTGCGCTGGTATGAGGACTCTTGTGGAGGAAATAAATACCCAGCATTACATCATGCCCTGCAAGAGCAAAGGAGGCTGAAAAAACTTACAAAATGAGGATCTTACAACTTAACCTCTACCACTGTGAAGCAGCTCAAGATCTTCTCTGGCAAACAGTGAAAGACTTGAGGATTGACGTGGCCATCCTGAGTGAACAATGTAAAAACCTGGAAAACGTCGCTTGGATATCTGACATCTCTGGAAAGGCTGCGATCTGGGCATGCGGCAGACAGGCCATAACCGAAGCGGCACAAGACCCCACATGTAGATTTGTCTGGACTAAGATACGACATCTATACTTGCATAGCTGCTAAGATGTCCGAGGGGGAATACCAGTAGTTATTGCCGGAAATTTTAATGCTTGGGCAACGGAGTGGGGTAGTCAGTCCTGTTAGAAGCATTCGGGCAGATAAAGGACCTGGTTTTGGCAAATACTGGGTCGGAGCCTACGTTCATGAGAGGAGGGAGTTCGGTAATTGACCTTTCGTTCGTTTGTGACATCCTCCTCCCAACTACTAGTTGGCAGGTCAACGAAGTGTACAGACACAGTGATCACCAGGCTATCCTCACTACAATATGGAACCGCGAACCAAGAGTCATTAGGCGTGAGAGGTGTGCGGTGCGCTGGAAACGCGGCTATGATTCGTTCCAATATAGGTAACAGTAGACTTCTAGTTTATTGGTGGAACGATCTAATCGCTGACCACCGTACACGATGCCATGGAGCGAGCGAGAGGCAGTCCGTTATTTCAGCAATTCCAGGAGAAATACAAGGATCAGAGGCGAGAACTCCAGCGAGCTATCAAAATGAGTAAGCGAAGATGCTGGAAAGAGCTTGAGTGATGAAGTGGATAAGGACCCGTGGGGAAGACCCTACCGCACAGTGATAAAGAAACTGAAAACCAGCGCTATGAACTCGCCCATGTGCCCGGTGACAGTGCAGAGTATCATTACTACTCTGTTTCCTGAACAAGAGGAATTACGGCAGACAGAGTCGTTGCCCCCATTTGATGTGCCAGCAGTAATGACAGAAAAGCTCGGTGACATCTGCCGTAGCCTTCAGATGGGAAAGCTATTGTGCTATTGTGACGATGGATGTAAGGAATCCCTTCAAAACAGCAAGCTGGAGGTGCATCCTGGATGCCCTACTGGTAATGAACGTCCCAGAATACCTCAGGAGTATCATTCGTGACTACTTTAAGGATAGGACCTTGATATGTTCGACAGAGGACGGCTCGAAAAGGTTTAAGGTGACTGGCGGTGTACCCCAGAGTTCGGTGCTTGGACCTCTGTTGTGGAATGCCATGAACGACGGAGTCCTTAGGCTTAGTCTACCAGAGGGTTCCGAAATAGTGGGCTTTGCTGATGATATCACGGTGCTAGTCGAAGCAAAGTATAAAGAAGAGCTCATTCTAAAGGCCAACCATTATGTCGCTTCCGTTCGAGATTAGCAAGAATCTGTAGGGCTGCAACCAGCAGACAGTAAGACAGAGGTCCTTCTCGTCAGTAGCAGGAAAATGAGGGAAACTATTACCTTGAGAGTGGGTAGGCAAGAGATACAGTCCAAGCCTTCTTTGACTTACCTCGGGGTAAGGATCGATGATAGACTCCGGTTCAGAGAGCATATTCAGTGGGTGAGTGATGAAGCGGCTAGAGTAACCACCTCACTGTCACGTTTAATGCCCTACATAGGTGGACCCAGGAATAGCCGTAGGTTGTTCATATCCTATGTGGTCCCATCCATTCTGCTCTACGCAGCTGCGATATGGAAGGATGCGTTGGATACTGAGGCCTACAGAAGACCGATGATGTCGGTGTATCGTAGATGTGCGCTAAGAGTGATCAGCGCGTTTCGTACAGTCTCATACGATGTATGCAGAATGTGAAATTGCGTGGTGGCCAGGATGCCACCGATTGCACTGATCGCCGATGAGAGGAGCCGCTCTTATAATAGTGTTGACTATATTTCCAGAGACGTATTAAGAAAGGAGACTCTAAGAAAATGGCAACGTCGCTGGAATATGGCATTCAGTGGAAGGTGGACGTACAGGCTGGTGTCCAACATCGAGGTTTGGGTGAATAGGAACCACGGGGAGGTAGACTATTATATCACCCAATTTATCACATGGCATGGTTGCTTCCGAGCCTACCAATTTAGGTTTAAGCTTGATGAGACTGGAGAATGCCCTCTGTGCCCAGGAATGGAAGAGAGTTCTTCTGTCACCGCTTTCATGAAGAAAGAAGAGAGCTCCGACGCGTTTGCAGCTCAGACCCGACAGCAGATAATATCGTCAACATTATGCTGCTTAACCAAGATTTGGATGGCAGGCCAACGATTTGCTGCACAAGTGCTGCAGAAGCTAAGAAATGAGAAGAAAGATAGGCGAGACAGGAGATAGCCTAAAACAATGAGGCGGCACTCAGCCAATCACCCCCACGATGTAATGCCTAACGGCGGTCCCGTGGAGGGTGAGAAACAGGTGTTGGGCGGTGGTTTTAGTGGGTAAAAATCCCACACATGGATAGGTACGGGCCTATCCGTGTCTTTTGAAGATTTCCACCGACCCTCGAAAAAAAAACCTTACTGAGTACCTTAAACACTCTCCCTCCTTTACTGAGTACCTTAAACACTTCCCCTCCCTTACTGAGTACCTTAAACACT
>NW_027115573.1:239898-242795 GCF_000696795.3 Halyomorpha halys
TTAGCATCAAAATAATCTCTTTAAAAAGCACATAATTTATAGAATAATCTAGTTTTAGCATCAAAATAATCTCTTTAAAAAGCACATAATTTATAAAGCCATTCCACATCATACACTAAATTCTATAATTTTTTTTTTTTTTTTTTTACTCATTGTTTTAAAAGTACAGTCTTGTTACATTTCAATTTTAATTGGAGGTTTTTCAATTCAATCATTGAAATTAATGAAGAAAATTTTATATAAACAATAAATTTATTAGACTATAAAGGCCAACACTTGACACAACCTTCTCCGACCCCATTAGTTTGATATTTAGGAAAGGGCAGCCAGCCCTCGCCTGTACATTTCTAGCATAAATCGATAGAATAACGTTACATCGATATTTAATCAACTTATACTCAATGTAACTTGCAATAAACTATATCTCCCGAAATAGAGGCTTCACTAGAAGTGGGTCTGCCATCTCAACAACCTCGTACATTCCCCGACAGCTTCCGGCGGATGCTGGGGACCCTGCTGCCCCTGAATTATTCACAAAGAGGATTGAATATTTCGATGGCTGCCACCACTGGGTGTGGGGGAGGGTAATCCACGGGCACTGAGGGGGGAGGGAGGCGGAGAGTCCACGGGCACTTCAGCCTTTAGCAATATCTATCAGCCTCCTCTTTATCTTTCTCGAGGAGGTTCGCAACAATTATCTTTATTAAATATTACAAAAATAACTTCTGAATAATGATTATTAATAAGATGACAAAATGAAGTCATAATGATAATTAATTAAAAAAATTCAATGCGCTCAAATAAGTGTTTTTTTTTCTTTAGCTATATACACAGCTAAATGGAGATGTAAGAATAAGGTTTGGGTCGATTTTGGAAAGTCATAACTGTCGGAGTTATCATGCAATTTCTCCTTATCAGCTTATCACTAAATGGGAGACAGACATACTTAATGCCATTATTCTTTCCGTACGGAGATAATGAGCTAAATACAATATAAAGAGATCGAAATGGGAATGGTTCCCCTAAAGTGACCTCAAGAATCATCTACTTAGTTAAGTCCAAGTTTAAGAGGCTCAGTCATTGTCAAAGATTGCATTTAGTTTTTAACAGTGAGTTGGCTAGTTTGTGTAGGCTCATCTACATTATATCCATAGTTTACTTCACAGTACATTTCCAAAAACAACTTTATGAAAAATACAATTAAAGGTTCTCTGGTTTAGGAAAATTATTACTTTTCAGTTATTAATTGTTACTCAACAGAGTTTGATTTTAATCCTAAATCTGTCGAGTAAAAAAATGATTAGACGAGTTGTGATTGTCCTAAAACAGAGAACCTTTAATTATTAGGCGAGTTGTGACTGTCCTAAAAGAAATTCTATTTTTGGGTAAGTTGGTATACTAACTGTGCTTAGCACTTAGAGCCAGTGTGACGTTTTAGCCATCGATATTTTCATTAATAATATAACCCACTCGGTAGAAATGATAAAATTATAACATGGATAGGTATCATCGGAACAATGGCCATAGTGGCGGATCAACTAACTTGTCTTCACATTTTGGTGGCTCATATGTCCTACACCCAATATAATGGTAGTAGCTATTTTATATTAACGATAAATTAATTAATCGTTTTGTATTTTTAATTAATTTCTGACATTGCAAAGAGAATAGAAAACCACGTTACAATGTAGAGACATAAAACTTTGGGTTTGTGGCAGACGATTTTCATCTATTAAATAAATAAGAAGGCGATATATCACGTAATACCACAGTCATTGTTAAGATTGCGATAATGCTTAAAAATGACAATGGATACTCCTAGGTCACTAGGGCTGACAGCTGACATTATGGAAGACCAAATCACGTGATAACCAGCCATCAATTCCAGGGTCAGGGCAACATAAACATTTCTCTTAGCATCGAACCAGGAAAATAATCGATGTACACGCGAAACGCGAATTACGTTTCGGTTCGAAAAGAGTTGATCCATCTTATCAGTAATTTCACTGAAAATTGCTAAAATAATACGTTATTATGCTTCCGTTATAAATGTTTGTTTTAAAAAAATTCTAATTCTAAAAAAATTATAACAATTTAAAATAGCTGGATGCTCGAATGCTCGAATCGATAGTGAATTATAATAATTGCTTACAGTAAGGTAATAAGATAAATGGAATTCCAAGAAGTTACTTTGGATTCTAACTAAAGAAATGTGGAGATATACCAAATCATAGATATTATTATTATAACACTAATGGGATGACAAACACTTCCTAACTTGGACCCATGTGGATCTTATGGAGAGTAATTAAAAAATATAGCTAGCTATTCTATAAAACGTAACATTTTTACAGCCCTCTACAGAATTTGTCAGAGAAACAGAAGGTGACGTAGGTTGTTACTACCAGTTATCAGAATACAAAATGTTGGCTAATTTAGAGATAAAAATACTATCTAAATTTATCCCTAACATAGAATGTATTACTGCATGAATCAAACACAAAATCCCCTACAACAAATCTACATTTAACTTGGATATTTAGGTAGCGAAAATAAAGCTATTCAAATATGCAAGCAAATACTAGTATCAAAGTAATGTGACCATAGCAGTAATTAGATAAATAAGATATGATCAACAATAAAACTATTGATTGACGGCAAACAGTAATGTGACAGGCAACATGTGGAAAGAGCAGGCAACATGGGGAAAGAGCAGCCAACAGTAGTGTGACAGGCAACACTGGGAAAGAGCAGCCAACAGTAGTGTGACAGGCAACACTGGGAAAGAGCAGCCAACAATAGTGTGACAGGCGACACTGGGAAAGAGCAGCCAACAGTAATGAGACAGGCGAGACTGGGACAGAGCAGCCAACAGTAATGTGACAGGCGACACTGGG
>NW_027115574.1:0-2299 GCF_000696795.3 Halyomorpha halys
TAAATTATTTTCTTTAGACTCTAATATTAATTTTAATAGAAATATTTGTATTTATACTTAAAAGCAGGCAAACGGTAAATGGGGATCATTTGGTTGGCGTTGCTTAGCAACAAGTTAACAATGTACAACTTAAAATCAGCTGTCTGGTCGCCATTTAGTAGTCCTTTTAATTTTGTTACCAGATCCTGTCTGTATGAGTTATATTGTGCTTATACATTTAATTTTGATTGCGATTAATATAATACAGTCTAGTGTGTTTATAATACAGTCCACTGCCTTTATGACCACCATTCTGGTAATTAATTTAATAAAGGAATACTGAGTGCATTATAGAACCAGTACAGACGTGGGCCCACCAATTTGTGACTAATTTGTGAGTTACAGCGTGATTTATATCTACGAAACAACAACCTACACATCTTTACAACAAAATATCTTCCTCTGACCAATCGGAGTGAATCTCTTCTGCACCGTATTTTATCTCCAGTATTTTATTTTATATATATTTATTTCTCTTCTTTCATAATTCATTTTGCTACTTTTATTTTTCTCTAAAAGAATTTTTATTTTGACTTATATTCATTATTATATTTTAACCATTTTGTTTTATTGTATGTTTGTGTTTTCTATTGTTGGCCTCTCCAATTAAATGTTTATATTCGACCCTGTTTTTTTACTCTAAAGCTTTCCTTCAAAAAGAATACGTCGATTTGAGATGGCTTAAACACCTAGAATAAAACATATTTTCTTTATCTCTGTCTTGATATGAATTATTCAATTTTCGTCATTATTATTAGAGAGAGAATAGAAGAGGCAAAGAAGTTTATTTGAAATAAATAGGGTTATTACATGAAGCACACTGTGGAGGAGAAGTAAAGGACTGCTCAGTATAAGACTGCCGAGTATACCGCTCTGATTGCGGGGCTGATGCTTTCCCCTGACAGGGCTAAGCGAGGCCATTTGATAATCGGACGTGGAGAAATGGGGCTTATGAATCCGAAATGGGCAGGTGTTGAGGCCATACTTCAGCCGAGCTAGATTGGCGCGGCCCGCGGGCCAACAGGAACCTTAGCAACCCCGACCCTATCAGTATCACTTAGTCTCACTGCCTTCTTTTCACTCCCTTATGTCTTCTCCTTGGGGTACGATGGATCATCTGTAATGAGTTTTTATCCGAGCCCAGAGCTCGTTATTACGATCAGATGAATTATATTTATGACTTTTGCAATGTCGTTGTAAGTCGTTAGGTTATGTAATCCCTGCTATTTATCTATATATTTAAAAGTGAATGGTTCCATTGCCTGTTCAAAATAAACTTTTGAAATACTGGATGCATGTTATTTATTTCAGAATGCTCCTTGTTGATATGGGAAGGCTTAAAGCTACTTAAAACCCCATTTGTCTGGTTTGTTTCTTTTAGTTAAATATCTATGGTCTTCAACGCCTCTAACTACCTATTTACTCTTGCTTTCATTTTTTTTTTTTCTAGTTGTTTTTGTTTGATATTATATTTGTGACAGTACACCTTTTGATACTAAAACTAAAATACTAATTTTATTGTTTTAATATCGTCTGTAAGGGTTTTTGAAATATGTTTAGTTTAGTGTCTTCTTAGGCTTTCGTCCCCATAAAAATTGTCATCTTTAATTGATTTTTCTGAAAAAATTTTACTGATTTCTTTAAATGATTTTAAATTCTCAAAGAAACTACAAAAACCTAATTAGGCTTCAAGTGAAGTAGGCTAATACATTTTTTTTTTAAGAAAAAGCAAAATTAGTTTTCAGCGTCATCTGAAACTTTTAAATACCATTTTTCAAAGAAAATAAGAATCAGAAATTGTTGAACTTGATTTATTTGGAGGAATTTTTTTTTCTCCCACTGTTCATATTCAATTCTTTTATAATTCCTCTTAGTACAAGAGCCGTAGTAAAAAAACCATAGTTATTTCACCCCAATTTTTGATTACTGTAGTGTAAACTTTGTAAAGTTACTAGTCAAAATTACACAAGAAAACCAAAGAGAGAATCATTTAAAGCAGAGTAAGTTAGTGAATTTATTTTGAGAAATCTATATCTCAAAACTATTCGACGTACAGATGTCTATTAGCACTAATATTAAAGCTAGTTTGATGTACTACAAAGGTTGTTTATCATCTTTTTAAAAAAAGGTCCTTTAAAGATTATGACATGGAAGATATATCATTGAGTTTCAAACCAAGCAATAAATTAAAAAAATTGTATAGCAAAACAAAAGACCCAATAGACAATAAATATCAATCGGGATTAGTATATAAAATTCC
>NW_027115575.1:0-1424 GCF_000696795.3 Halyomorpha halys
AAATTTACTTGTATTTTTTATACAGTTGTAAATATCAATAAATAAATTTTTAAATAAAATTTATTACTCACTGTACACATGTTCTGACAGCAATGCATTGGAAAGAGATTGAAAGGAATCCGTTGGAAGTAATTGATATATAAAAATTAATATAAATTGATCGCGCGGCGCTAAGCGATACAGTTGCCAATAACTGATCAGTCAGGCGGGCTTAAGCTGTATATGTTCCGTCCCCTATCAGAACAACAGCTCAAGAGGAACAAAAAAATCAGACATTTCACCCTCATTTCTTTAATTACTTTAATCAAAACTATGTATAATAAAAATTGATGAGCCTGCCAAGTATAGGTAGGGGGGATAAGAAATGGCTGTTCCAAAACGTTAAAAATCTTATTTTTTTATTCGGAACTCTATCTCTTCAAAACTATCAATAATACTAGAAAATCTAAAAGAACATTATTTAAAGTAAAGTAAATTTGGTAAAATATGAGCCATAATAGAGCTATTTACATTCAATAATTCTCGAGATATAGCTTTTTAAAAAGCAACATTTCATAAAAATGCACCGAAAAAACAGACGTTAGTGAATTTATTTTGAGAAATCTATATCTCAAAAACCATTTGACTTACAGATGTCTATTAGCACTCAAATTAAAGCTAGTTTAATATACTATAAAGTTTTGTATTTCATGTATCTTCGTAGGAGTAGTAGTTTTCGTGATATTTGCTAAAACAAATTGATTTATAGCTGTTTGAACAAAATTACATGAGCAAAATATATATTCATACACGAATATTATAAACACAAATACTCCACAAAAATAAACGTTATAAACTACTTTATAGTACGATCATTTATCTTTAATTTGAATTCTGGCAGACATCTGGTTTCTGAGATAATTTTTTTCATTGATCAAACATTTTATCAAAACTACTAGAAATTAATATTTTGTGAATTTATTTTGTTGAATATCATAAAAAGTACTACTCCTACGAAGATAAACGTTATAAATTACTTTATAGAACATTATACTAGCTTTTATTTGAGTGCTGTCTGACATCTGTTCGTCGAATTGAATGAAATGAAATGATAAAAACATGTGGAGAATCTACCCACTGATTAGAACTCCAATAACATTTCTAGAGGAGAAGATCTGGAGGCCATCTTCTTTTCAGACGCCTAGGAGGACTATTAGGCAATGAAGGAGAAGCCAGGTTAGAAACAAGCGGATTTGGGTGGTTGAGAAGTTTATTATGGAAGGAATGGTATCTGGTTCTGGCCATTTCGGCAACATATGGAACATTGAGGTCCTGATGGATGACTTGATTTGTGACAAAGTAAGGATTTTACGAAGGATTTTAGACTGTAAGGATTGGATTCGGGAGGAATTCGATGGTTTAGTGGAGCCCCAAAGCTCAACTCC
>NW_027115575.1:3349-4126 GCF_000696795.3 Halyomorpha halys
ATTGGAGTGTTACAGGCGTGAAGAGAAACTACCCATTGGTAGCACTCTAATGACATTTTACATTAGCTGGTCTCGTGGCCATCTTCTTTTCAGGCTCTTCCGAGGAATGTCAGGAATGGAAGAGGATGCAAGATTACTTAGGAGTTTACTAAGGGGTTTGAGTGGTTAGAGAGTTTATAATGGAAGGAGTGATATCTGGTTCGGGCTAGATCGGTTACATAGGGAACATTAAGGTCTTTATGTATGATTTTATTTGTGACAAAGTAGGGAGCATTTAGGATTTTACGAAGGATTTTGGATTGTAAGGATTGAATACGAGAGGAATTCGAAGGTTTAGTGGAGCCCCAAAGCTCAACTCCGTATGTCCAGATTGGCCTTATTGCAGTCATCTAGAACAGTCTTTTGTAATGATTTGGAAGTTTAGACCGTTTGTCTAGTAAGTGCTGTAATAGTCATAATCAACGTGCAGTCTATCTTTTCAGTCTTGTGTGAGGATTCCAGGTTAATCGCTTGTTGTTATATTTAATTATCATTTTTTTCAATATCTTGAGACTGGTACTTATTTATATTTGAAGGTATTTTATATTATTAGTAATAAAGTTGTTGTTATAATTGTTACAAATGAATATATAATAAGCTGTCAAATGTTTAGATTGTCCTTGAGGATGGCCGATTTGGCCGAAACGTTGGACTATTGATAAAATAAAGACTGTTGAGCCTAAACAAGGATACTATTTGATTTAGAAAAAATTGTTTTTATATTTTTGCCCATTTAAA
>NW_027115575.1:4176-6233 GCF_000696795.3 Halyomorpha halys
AGTTCTTCATTTTGTGGGACCGCCACTCAATGAAAAAAGTCAACGTCCCAGGCCGGATTCGAACCGGCACCGCCAATAGACATCAAATTGGTAAGGCTGTGTCTTAACCACTGAGCTATGGGCGGCCCAAGTAATTTTTATCAAGTTCTTATAAAAAAAACTATCATTTTCAAAAAAGAAACTATTTTATATTTGCATAAATATAACACACCATTTTGATCTTACATCAAGTTTACTTAATGTTTTTTTTATGTAACTACAGTTAATACATAAATAAAAACATTTTTTAGAATCAATTATTAAAATGTATCTATTATTTTGACTATTTTTTTTTAATTGGATAAAACTTTAGTAAAGTAAACTAAACTAAACATTTCGAAGACATATATAATAGCTCATATAGCGTAATGGATTTCGAAGCGACTAACGCCGTAACCCAGCCTCCGTTCACAATCCCGCGATTCGATATACTTTCACGAAGGCGGACACAGCACCTGAAGGAATGAAAGGGGGACAGATGGGGGATCTCGGGACGACTATTGTCCGCTACCTCAACTTCAAGGATAAAGCTCTGGAAACAAAATTTAAAGGCTTTTTGTGGTTGTGGACTCTGTCAAGGATTAACCACAACCAAAAACATCTTATTTCTTGCGTATTGTCCTCTAGTACAAGAGCCCAAGAGGAGAAAAAAGTCAGTAATCTCACCCCAGTTTTTTATTATTAAATGAAAACTATGTATAATTACCAGTTAAAATTGATGAGTCTGTCAAGTATAGTCAGGGGAAATACAAAATGGGTGTTTTAAAATGTTTAGAAAAATTAATTTTTCATTTGGTGGTCCATAACATTGAAATTGCCAACCACACTAGAAAACTTAATATAACATCATTTAAAGTAGAGTAAATTTACTACAATATGAGACCTGACGGAGATCTTTACGTTCAATAGTCCCCGAGATACAGCTTTTTAAACATTTCATAAAAAATGTACTGCAAAATCAGTAGTTAGTGAATGCATTGTGGGAAAACTATCACAGAAACCATGATGATGATGATAATGTGCATTAAAGTAGATTATAACGCTTATCATCGTAGGGGTTATACTTTTTATGATACTTGCTGTTACGGTGGGTAGGGGTTCAAAAGGAACCTTTACTAGCCCAACCGTGAAAAGAAAAGAATAGCCGAATTTTGTTATTTTTAAATAAGTAAACATAATAAGAAGGAACACAAAATATACAACTAGAAACAAAAGGAAAGCTTAACACTATTATAAAATTAAATTAATCGAACAAAAGATAAAAAAAAAGTCTTATTTCACCGGTGATTGGTGGGGCCCCGGTTGTGGTTGTTCTGAGTGGATATTCTCGTGGAAGTAGATCGACAAAAGGGACGTACGTCCGCCCGCCTTGTCCACTTGGAGGATGAGTTGAAGAAGTCCGCCCGCCGTGGCTAAGATGATTTAGCTGGCGAAGATGGCCAGAATGCTGGTAACTACGAGTGCGTAGTGAGGAGACGATATGTGTATGCAGTGAGATGTTAAGAAGTAGGGATGCGACATCGATGTTTTTCAGCCGATGTTTTTTTTAACATCGATGTTTTACGTTTGTCCCAATTTTTCACTTTTTTTTTTTTTTCCAAAAGTAACTAAATTAAAACAAAAAATGACCTCCAACCATCACGCTAAAGACATAATAAAGATAAATTACGTCTAGAAAAACATCCATGTTTTAAAATATGTATGCTCAATATTAAAATATCATTGCATATAAATCTTTTCCAAAAATACATCGATGTTTTTGAACAACAATTTCAGAAACATAAGGTCTGTTCTTACGATCACCATGCTCATGCCAGTCAGATGTGCTTTTTGTATCAAAGAATAGGACATCGACTACAAAAAACATCGATGTTTTAAAATATCTTTGCTTACAATACATTGCCGAAAAAACATCGATGTTTTTGAACAACTATTGAAGGAACATAAGGTCTGTTCCAACGACTACCATGCTCAGGCCAGTCAGAAGTGCTTTTTGTATCAAAGAATAGGACATCGAC
>NW_027115575.1:8043-9243 GCF_000696795.3 Halyomorpha halys
AAAATAAGTTAATCATACTTATTTGTGTTTTTCATTGACCGCCCTCCCCCAACCATCATCTCCTCATTTATCATCCACGGTCAACTATCTCTCATAATTACATTAAATAATGTTCATTAGGTTTCTAGTGTGCTTGGCAGTTTCAAAGTTCAATTCAATGCTACAAGAACACGGTGGAAAACATTTATTTTAATGAAAAGAATGTAAAGAGTTTGCATTCAAAGTTTTACATAGTTTCAAAATGTGTTCCAAAACGTTTAAAAAATTTAATTTTTCATTCGGAGCTCTATATCTTAAAAACTACCTACAACAATAGAAAACGAAATAGGAAATCATTTTTAAAAATAAATAACTTTCCTAAAATATGAGCTCTGTTAGGTGAATACGATCTTGATTTTTTTAAAAGCAACATTTTATAAAAGCTGTATTCAAAAATCAGTAGTTAGTTAATTTATTTTGGGATAGCTATGTCTCAGGAACCATGTAACGTACAGATGTATATTAGCACTCAAATTAAAGCTAATTTATAGCACTATAAAGTAGTTTATGGCGTTTATCTTCGTAGGAAAAGTAGTTTTCATGATATTTGTCATTTATTCTTGGTTTCATGGTCTCGTGGTTCATGAAATATAGATTGTCTGCAAAAATTTGCTAATTATTGATTTTCAGTACATATTTTATAAAATTTGAAAAAGTATATCCCAGGAACTATTCAACATAACTATGTTTATTAGGGTTAAAATTTTACAAAAATTACTCTACATTAAACAATGTTCATTAGGCTTCTAGTGTGGTTGGCAGTTTCAAAGTTATAGAGCTCCGAATGAAAAATTAAATATTTGTAACGTTTTGAAAAACCCGCCATTTTTTATTTTGCCTACCTATACTTGGCAGACTCATCATTTTTGAACAGTAATTATACATAGTTTTCATTAAAGTAATACAAAATTGGGGTGAAATAACTCTCTTTTTTCTCCTCTTGGAATCTTGTACTACTACTTGTACCAGAGGACAATACGCAAGAAATAAAAGGGTTGTAGTTGTGGTTAATCCTTGACAGAGTCGACAACCACAAAAAGCCTTTAAATTTCGTCTTCAGACTGAAAAGAAAGGAAACTGCACGCAGATTCCGACTATTACAGCACTTACTAGACAAACGGTCTAAACTTCCAACTCATTACAAAAGACTGATCTACATGA
>NW_027115575.1:10865-12617 GCF_000696795.3 Halyomorpha halys
TCTTCATCAGGGCTATAGAACAAAAGAGATAACAACAACATTTAGAGTAACATACAATTAAAAAGGAATAGTATACAAACAAATTTAGAATTATATAAAATATTGAATTAAATCATAAATGATAAAAAATGATAACTGATAATTGAATAGTACAAAATTTTAATTGATTGATATTTGTGGAACTGTATGGTAGTAAATTGAAAACAGTAGTACAAAATTTTAATGTTACTCTAAATGTTGTTGTTATCTCTTTTGTTCCATAGCCCTGATGAAGACCTCAAACACAGGTCGAAACGTCGGGATAAAATAAATAAATATGGTTTTGTTTATTTATGTTGTTCTTTGCAGACCGCACCCCCCGACAAACTTCTTCAAGCATTAATCTACGGTCAACTATCTACACCTCATGATACAAGTTTTGATTTATTTAATAAATAATTGAAATAATATAATTAAAGTCATAGACTACTTTATAGTCCATTAAACTATGACTTTTGAGATAAAGATTTCCCACAATAAATTCACTAACTACTAATTTTTCATTATATATTTCATGAAATTTTGTTTTTCAAAAAGCTTTATCTCAGAAACTATTGAACGTAAAAAGCTGTAAGGGCTCTGGTATTTTAGTAAATTTACTCTACTTTAAATGATGTTCTATTATGTTTTAATATATTTTATTTATCAATTGTTTGAGAGCGCTCAATTTCAATATCAACAATACAGAAATTATCTCCGTGATAATGGGTCGAAACGTTAGAGAATCTAATAAACTGAGTTGAGAGTAAAGGATCATTTGAAATTGTGTAGTTATTAAAATTAACCACTTACAAACAATTAATAGAAATATGTTAAATCAGAAAACTAATGATTGATATAATTATATTAAATTAAAAAAAAAACCTTTGCTGTCTCACTTAAGAAAAAAAAAATAAGTTAATAGAATTCCTAGAGAACAATTGTTGATTATTTACTACAGATGGAATTTCCTTAATAGAGGCCAAAATACAGTCATTATTATTGCAAATGCTATTTACGCTAATAGAAGAGAAGGTAAACAAGAACTGTTGGTAAATAATGTTATCTACGTAAACTATTTCTATTCTAGGCCTAGCCTGTGTTTTGTTTAGTATTTACGTTGACAATATTTTGTATATAATGAATGCATAGTTGATACTCAATTATGTTATTTTCATCTGCGATATTATTTTCAGTAGATATTAAAAAAAAAATAATATTTGTTGACAAGCATCTGGAAGAAAAAAACAAAGCTTCAGTGACACTATTGATAATTACAAAATGGAATATTGAAAAAATGTCGGTGTTGAACTCAACAACCACGACCAAGAAATATATATTTTTTTTTTAATAATTTATTTATTGATATTTACAACTGTATACACATATATACAACAAGTAAATTTGCTGTAGGTGAAATAGTGACATGATAAAAACATGTGGAGAATCTACCCACTGATAGAACTCCAATAACATTTCTAGAGAAGAAGATCTCGAGGCCATCTTCTTTTCAGACGCCTAGGAGGATTATTAGGTAATGAAGGAGAGGCCAGGTTAGAAACGAGTGGATTTGGGTGGTTGAGAAGTTTATTATGGAAGGAACGGTATCTGGTTCTGGCCAAATCGGCAACATATGGACTTATTTGTGACGAAGTAAGGAGCATTAAGGATTTTACGAAGGATTTTGGACTGTAAGGATTGGATTCTGGAGGAATTTGATGGTTTAGTGGAGCC
>NW_027115575.1:13732-19328 GCF_000696795.3 Halyomorpha halys
TTTTTAAAATATCGTTGCTTACAATACGTTAGCGAAAATACATCGACGTTTTCGAACATCCATTTGAGTAACATAAGGTCTGTTCCAACGATCACAAATTTTACGGCCTGTCAAAAGTGGTTTTTGAAAGCAAGAATCCGACATCGAGTACAAAAAACATCGATGTTTTTAAAAATCGTTGCTTACAATACTTTACCGAAAAAAACATCGATGTTTTTGAACATCCATTTGAGTAACATAAGGTCTGTTCCAACGATCACGCAATTTACGGCCTGTCAAAAGTGGTTTTTGAAAGCAAGAATCCGACATCGACTACAAAAAACATCGATGGTTTTAAAAATCGTTGCTTACAATACTTTACCGAAAAAACATCGATGTTTATGAACATCCATTTCAGTAACATAAGGTCTGTTCCAACGATCATGCAATTTACGGCCTGTCAGAAGTGGTTTTTGAAAGCAAGAATACGACATCGACTACAAAAAACATCGATGTTTTTAAAAATCGTTACTTACAATACTTTACCGAAAAAACATCGATGTTTTTGAACAACTATTGAAGGAAAATAAGATCTGTTCCAACGACTACCATGCTTAGGCCAGTCGGAAGTACTTTTTGTATGAAACAATGGAACATTGACTAAAAAAAACATCAATGTTTTAAAATATCGTTGCATACAATGCATTACCCAAAAAACATCGATGTTTTAAAATATCGTTGCTTACAATACATTTTCCAAAAAACATCGATGTTTTAAAATATTGTTGTTTACAATACCTTTCCAAAAATACCTTGTTGTTTTTTTGAACATCTATTTCAGAAACATAAGGTCTGTTCTACTAGTCAGAAATGGTTGTTGGAACAAATAATGTGACTAAAAAAAACATCGATGTTTTTTGGGTAATGCAATGTATGCAAAAATATTTTAGAACATCGATGTTGTTCCTTGTAAACAAGGAAATTGTTTATACCGTAAATTTTTGTTTTCATTTAGTTACTTTTGGAAAAAAAAAATTAAAGATTGGGACAAAAGTAAAACATCGATGTTGAAAAAACATCGGCTTAAAAACATTGATGTCAAAAACATCGACATCGATGTCGCATCCCTAACAACTAAACTGGAACCATCTCCAGGAGAAGAGGAGTTTCCAATATTAAAATATTGTAACTCTCCTTTAATTGCGATAAAGGTTAAAAGAGGAGATAAGGAAGATACAGTTTTTAAAAAGCAACATTTTATAAAAT
This sequence comes from Halyomorpha halys, assembly GCF_000696795.3. NCBI lineage: Eukaryota > Metazoa > Arthropoda > Insecta > Hemiptera > Pentatomidae > Halyomorpha > Halyomorpha halys. The sequence continues at coordinate 14,978 of NW_027115575.1, forward strand.
ATGTACTGAAAAAACATTAATTAGTGGATTTATTGATTATTTAGGTATAATAAATCTATACCTCAAGAACCATTTTGGCAAATATAATGAAAACTACTTTTCCTACGAAGATAAACGCAATAAACTATTTTATAGAACAATAAACTAGCTTTAATTTGAGTACTAATATACATCTTTACGTCTCATGGTTCCTAAGACATAGTTATCCCAAAATAAATTTACTAACTACTGATTTTTCAACACATCTTTTATAACCTGTTGCTTTTTAAAAAATCTTTAACGTATTCACCTCTCTTACTTTTTTTAAAAAATGATTTTCTATTTGGTTTTCTAATTTTGTAGGTAGTTTTAAAGATATAGAGCTCCGAATGGATGATCGCGAACTCAATTTTGACAAATAACTTTACGTACTTTTCATTGAAGTGAATGTTTTTCCACCGGGCTGTTGCAGCATTAAATTGAACTAAATTAGTGCACACTTGGAGTTGTACTTAACTCCAAGTAAGGTCTTGAGTAGGGTTTATACAAAAACCGACATTTTAGAAAACCGGTTTTCGAATAGTAATTTTTCCAGAAAACCGGTTTTCGAATAGTAATTTTTCCAGAAAACCTGTTTTCGAATAGTAATTTTTCCAGAAAACCGGTTTTAACCGGTTTCGAATTTTTTGCTTGAATATTCTATATTTTTTTTATTTACATTTATTTATTGATAGATATTACAATCTGCCACACAGTTGTGGGCAATAGGTAATAGTGATGAATGATCTCATACATACTAAAATAAACAAATAAAATAAATCAGAAAAAAAAAAAAAGAATGAAATAAAATAAAACAAAAAAATACTCTCTTAAAATATATACAAACAAAAGAATAGACAAGATGAACATAATCAGACTATCTGTATGAAAAATAAATAAATAAAATAACATAATGATAAAATAATATATCGAATATTCTGTACTACTATTCGAATATTCTGTAATTCGAACAAACAATTTTAACAGAAAATTTAGATTGATTAAAAGCAGTTTTTGACTGAAATTATTTACTGTTCAATTTTATTGATAGTAAAATTTTTCTATGCAGTTTAGTAAAACAAAGAAATAATAGTTGACCAGGATTAAATAACTTTAATAACAATTATTCGTTGTTTATGCATAATTTTCACATATAAGGATGTAAATATTTTTATAATAGTGAAACGAGTTATTCAGAAAAGGGTTCGAATAAATAAAAACAATATATTTTAATATTGTTATAATAACCATATTATTTTTTTAAAGAACAATGTTATTAGATACAGATGGATACTTATTAAAAACAATAAGAAAATATATAACTGTGTATTATATAATATAAATTATAATCAAAGCCGAAAGACAAGAGAAAATAATTTTATGCATATATACTTAGTAAAATCAATTTTAGTTTTAAATATAATTAAGCAAAGGGCCGAGTATTTTCTATTCTGGGCAATTTTAATATAAATTTGAATATTCTATTTATTTTTTTGTTTAATGAAATATGATTTTCAGAAAACAGAGGACGTCTATCGATTTGCTATTTAGCCGTGTCCTTAGTTTATTGATAAAATTCCCCGAAGTAGAAAATACCCTCTCACTTGCAACCGAACTAGGCTTAATCATTTTTAAAAGCCTGATATAATAATTCGATATTTTATAGAAAACCGATATTTTCTACTAAACTGGTTTTAAAAACCGACAAACCCTAGTCTTGAGTGAAAGTATATATAAGGTATATTTTTATACTGTTATTGTTTTTACTGAAATAACAAAATCCGAGATCAAAATATTTAAAAAAATCCTTTAATATCGTTTCCCCGAAGTAACAGACGGTGCTCAACATCAGACAGTACTGAACTTGGAGCCACCTCCATCCTTTGCAGGAAGTCATAAGGAAAAGAACCGGTTTTAGCGACTGAGTACTGACCTATATAGCAAGTAATAAGAGAGTCCTGCATCCAAGGGCGTCCTCAGGATTAAAACTAGGGGGGTAAGCCACAGTCAGTCTCACCTTATGACCATGGAAAAGTGAATGAAACCAAAACTATGTACAATTATCGTACTTTATTAGTTACTACAATTAATATTTGCTTGAAATAAATATTTTTAATTAAATATTTAATTTTTTTTCACTTCGATGGGGAGCAGCTGCCCCTAAACAAATTATTTCATTTATCTTTTCTGTTCATTCAGAAAGACTCTCCACGAGCCGGATTCGAATCCGGCGGTGGCAGATAATTTTTTTCTGTTACAATTGGAGTCATCCTGAGTCATCCCTGTGGGTTCTGGAGACCTCCAGCCTCATAAAGGGTACTAAAATAAAATTTTAGTCAAGTAAACTAAACTAAACATTTCGAAGACATATTTAATACTTTCTACTTTTTTTTATGTTTTATAAAATTCTTTATTATTTTCGTCTTCTATTATTAACCTATGAACCTAAATCTAGTTCTCTCTTAAATATAAGTAAATTCTAAAAAGTAAAATTCTAAAAAAATACATACATAAAACTCCTATAAGTCATGCACAATTCTATCCAAAAAAATACTTTAATTTAAAAAACTTATACATATTAAAAAGGTAATAAATATAAAATTGTAAAAAGTAATTTTTTTTTTCCGGCCAAGGCTCCCATTTGGAGTCCTATTATACTGCCTAACCATGGTTGGGGGTCAAAGTTCTTCATTTTGTGGGACCGCCACTCAGTGAAAAAAGTCAACGTCCCAGGCCGGATTCGAACCGGCACCGCCAATAGACATCAAATTGGTAAGACTGTGTCTTAACCACTGAGCTATAGACGGCCCAAGTAATTTTTATCAAGTTCTTATAAAAAAACTATCATTTTCAAAAAAGAAACTATTTTATATTTGCATAAATATAACACACTATTTTGATCTTACATCAAGTTTACTTAATGTTTTTTTTTTATGTAACAACAGTTAATACATAAATAAAAACATTTTTTAGAATCAATTATTAAAATGTATCTATTATTTTAACTATTTTTTTTTAATTGGATAAAACTTTAGTAAAGTAAACTAAACTAAACACTTTGACGATATATTTAATAGTTCTTACAGTCCAATAGATTTCGAAGCGACTAACGCCGTATTCAAGACTCCGTTCACAATCCCGCGATTCGATATACTTTCACGAATGCGGACACAGCACCTGAAGGAATGAAAGGGGAAGAGATGGGGGATCTCGGGACGACTATTATCAGCTACCTAACCCTCAAGGATAAAGCTCTGGAAACAAAATTTAAAGGCTTTTTGTGGTTGTTGATTCAGTCAAGGATTAACCACAACCACAAGCCTCTTATTTCTTGCGTATTGTCCTCTAGTACAAGTAGCAGTACAAGATTCCAAGAGGAGAAAAAAGTCAGTTATTTCACCCCAATTTTTGATTACTTTAATGAAAACTATGTATAATTACTAGTCAAAATTGATGAGTCCGCCAAGTATAGGTAGGCGGAATAAAAAATTGCGGGTTTTTCAAAACGTTACAAATATTTAATTTTTCATTCAGAGCTCTATATCATTAAAACTACCAATAACAATAGAAAATCTAAGAGAACATCATTTAAAGAAGAGTAAATTTGCTAAAATATGAGCCCTAATAGAGCTATTTACATCCAATAGTTCTCGAGATATAGCTTTTTAAAAAGCAATATTTCAAAAAAATGTAGTACAGAACGTACTGAATGTTCAGTGAATTTATTTTGAAAAATCTATATCTCAAAAACCATTTGACGTGCAGAGGTCTGTTAGCACTCAAATTAAAGCTAGTTTAATAGGCTATGAAGTTGTTTATGACGTTTATCATCGTTGGAGTAGTAATCTATATTAACAACTATAAATCAATTTATTTTAGCCTATATCATGAAAACTACTATTCCTACGAAGGTAAAGGTCATAAACTACTTTCTATTACGTTAAACTAGCTTTAATTTGAGTGCTAATAGACATCTGTACGTCTCATAGTTCTTGAGATATAGATTTCTCAAAATAAATTAACTAACTACTAATCTTTCAGTAAATTTTTAAGAAATGCTTTTTAAAAGCTATATCTCGAGAACTATTGGACGTAAATAGCTATATTAGGGCTAATATTTCAGAAAATTTACTCTTCTTTAAATAATGTTCTCTTAGATTTTCTAGTGTTGTTGGTAGTTTTTAAGATATAGAGCTCCGAATGAAAAAATAATGTTTTTTAGGTTTTGAAACAGCGGCAATTTTTTATTCCCCCTACCTATACTTGGCAGACTCATTTTGACTAGTAATTACGCCGCAGCAATCTTAACTGCAAAGGAACTTGCTCACCCTTT
>NW_027115575.1:20648-22892 GCF_000696795.3 Halyomorpha halys
TGCATTTCAGCGAGAATATATATGTTCAAAACTATTTTTTATTTTTTAAATCACTTATATCATTTATTTCAGCAAATTTAATCTCCTTTAAATAATGTTCTTTTAAATTTTCTAGTGTTGTCGGTAGTTTTTAAGATATAGAGCTCCGAATGAAAAATTACTGCTTTTGAAACAGCCGGCATTTTTTATTTCAATTACCTATACTTGGCAGGCTCATCTATTTTGACTATTAATTATACATAGTTTTCATTAAAGAACAGCCTTTTTTTCTTCCCGGCTCTTTGGGTTGAACGTGATCTCCAAAAAATCACATCCTTTCATAACAGTTGTTCTAGCAAGAGCACTCCCTAACAAAGTACTGAACCTATGAGCATTCATGGGTCCTGGCCGATTACATTATAATTATATTTATTTATTTTCATTTAAAAAATATATATATATTTTAATTAGTAAAAAGTAGAGTACATTTATGTATTATCAGGATTGACAGTTTGTAGTATTATGAACTACCTATGCATACAGGACAAACTAACCATATCTCTGCGTCAAGATAAGATTAATCAATATCAAGTAAATTTAAGATCTTCTCTGAGAAAATTGGGCTCAAGCAACCAAAACGAAACTTGGCCGCGGTTTAGAGTTCTACAAACTGCACCAAATGGTACAGACCGGAACTAATTAAATAAATTAAAAGCGGCGATATCAAATAAAACGTTTGGGACACACCGTTTTCCTTTTAATGCAGGTAAAAAGAGCAGAAATTCAACTTTCCAATGGTTATATTAAGGTAGGAATTGGATAAAATGCAGTTGAGTTATGAAACATTATATGAACAATGGTCACCGAAATACTAAAATAAATATATAACAAGATGGTCAGGGTTGCGGTCAAAAGTGAAACAAAAATAGTTTACAACTATTTATTTTCCGACAGCGATGTTCAACCGATTCCTTTGGACAGCCCTGATGAAGCCCTGCAAAGTGGGGCGAAACGTTGGAAAATAAATAGTTGTAAACTGTTTTTGTTTCACTTTTGACCGCAACCCTGACTATCTTCTTATATATCAATTTTTACGGTCAACTATATATACATATATAAAAAAAAATAAATACTCCAATTAAATCAAGGTGAAAAATTTCCAATTTTTAATTTCGTTCAAAAATACTATTTTACGGTTTTAGATAACGCTAAAAAGGAATATGAATTGCTTTTACCTTTTAAAAAATTTGGTTGACTTAGATTACAGAAAGCCTTATTATGATTTTTTTTTAATTTTTTAAAAATAATTAAAGCGAATAAAAATCATTTAATAAAATCAGTAATATTCTTCAGAAAGACACTATTCTATTCTCATACAATAACCATGGAAACAGAAGTATACAAAAATACTTAATTTTGTTAATAACATTTTTTTTTACCGACAAAAATTGAAACAGCTTGTAACCTCCCAGCAAAATGGTCAACATTTAGCAAGAAGCCCCATGACAATGGCAGTGCATAAAGTACCAAGTAACAAATATTAATTTTTATATATTAGATAACAACAGATTTAGGGTTTATATTTATATAGGGATTTAAGGCAAATAAAAAAGATTGGTTAAAAGGATATCATAAATCAAAGGAATGTTGAATTATAAGGCAAAAGGAAGGAGCGTAAACTTAAACAAGTCCTTTGATAGAAGTTATCGTAATATTAAGACCCTTAGCTTTTTCTTAACAACTTGTTCAAAATAAGAAGCTCTTGTTATTCATCAAAAATTTATTTAATCAAATAATAAAGTTTAGTAGAATATATTTTAAATTAAAATTGTGTAGAAACAAAAATCTTTAATCTGGATTATCTCTCTAGGAAGTCTGGTGAGTCAATTCTTTTAAAATTTTTTGAGGTTAATCACTTCCATAATAAATCAAATACATATCATGAATAAATAATACATTCAAAAATGGAAGTGATTAACCTCAAAAAATTTTAAAAGAAAAATCTTTAAATATATTGTCAGTTAAGCCGTGCTATCTCATACATAAGACTACATTTAAACATGATTTGTATACTTTTTTTTGTATATTTTGTATTGTCAGATCTATAAATCTAGATCTGATACATACACATATATAGATCTGACAATACAAAAATATTTAAAAAAGTATAAAAATCATGTTTAAATGTTGTCTTAGGTATGCGACAGCACGGCTTAACTGACAATATATTTAAAGATTTTTGTTTCTACACAATTTTAATTTAAA
>NW_027115575.1:23114-26237 GCF_000696795.3 Halyomorpha halys
ATTAAACATTTTTATGGCAGTCTTTATTGTAAATATATATTTAGCAATATTAATATATACCTGAGTATATAAACACGTAACTGGTGCCCTTTCTTTGCCATATGGCACTATAAGGGGTTGGGGTGGGTCCACTGAAGGCGGGGTTACAATATTGGCCCAGGAACCGCTGGCCGGGGGGTACAAAGAACGGGGAGGGCCGCTCCACGGGGAGGTGGAACATGACTTATAATATATATATTATATCCATAATGTAGGAGTTTAGTCTCGTGCTAAACAAACCCCCCACGATTAACAATATCAAAATTATTTGATGATTTTAGTTAATTTAAATAAATTAGTAAACAAAATCTAATTATTATACCTAGGAAATATTAACAATAATATATAATTGAAGAATGAAAGAAACAAAAACTAATATTTATAAAATAAATAACTGACTTACAAGGTTTTTTTATTATTATTATTATAATATGAAATATTCTGTCAAATATTTAGAGATAATGGTGATGGCAAATATATATTAAATAACAACAAAATAAGAAATAGGAAAAAAAAATAATAAGTAAAATAACATTTAACACAAACACAATATTCCTCTTTACAACATTCACATTTAGCCTAGGGAACTCCGAACAGATCTTGTTCCCTACTTGTGAGTCCGCAAGATAACTTTCTCAACCACGTCATTAGTATTAAAATTCAGTGGAGGATGAGTAAGGGCGCTAGCAGCAGACGCTCAGGACTTACAGATAGTAAGGATGGGTAATGCTAGATAGGGATTGTGCTTGGGGATTAGGATCATGTGTTAGTCTCTAATGGAATGTGGGGAATTTGGGTTTAATAATAGAGATAAATAGGATATTAAGGTCATGATGTAGGGCATCGGTTCTGAAAGTGGAGTGCCCACAGGGTATACCATTTTCTCAAAATATTTTTTAAAAAAATTAAAATATAAAATAGATAAAATACGAATTTTTATAGCTATAGAAAAATAAAAAGAATTTGTTCAAAATTCTCACCTTCCCTAGTTTTTAAATTTTTTTTTTGAAATCCCAAAGTATCATTAACTTCAACACAAGCCAACGGATTTACACAAATCTTAGGAAGTTATTTAGTGTGGTCAGTGATGTGCGCACTGTACCAGACTTTTCTTTATGCTACAAGATTTTATTACTGTTTTACGAGTTATCACGTTTTAAGTGACGATATAAAACTTAACATACAAAATAAAAAACAAGTAAGTCTAAACCTAAATTAACTCATTCTGGTAGCTGCTAAAACAAATAAGGAAGCTAAAAAAAAAAATCTCATAAAACATGGCCTGTGTAAGCTAACACTCTTAAAGCAAATACACAAGATAACATTACATATAAACAAGAAGGTACAACGAACCCCTAACTTGGATGAAGATAGATGTTAAAGCACCTCTAGAGTTTACTGCATTCAACAAAAGGTTGTAGAGAGAAATGGAATGGAATACAGGACTAGATAGGAAGTAAACATAAACTACAATTCCTAAAGTAGCAGGAGATTGGATGAATGAAAAAAGGCAGTTATTTCACATCAATTTTTGATTATTTAAAAGAAAACTATGAATATCAATAAACGAAATTCCTTTTTCTTTTGGAGCACCATTCTTTCAAATTATCAACATCACTATTATACCTTACAGAACATCTTTTAAAGTAAAGTAAATTTGCTAAAATATATGCTCTTATAGAGCTATTTACGTTCAATAGTTACTGAGAAAAAAGTTTTAATATAGCAATTTAATGTCTCACATATAAAAAACTAGTTTGTGAATTTATTTTGGGAAATCTCAAGAACCATGAGACGTACAGATGTCCATTAGCACTATAATTAAAGCTAGTTAAATGTACTAAAAAGTGGTTTATAACGCTTATCTTCGTAGAAGTAGTAGCTTTTATGATATTTGACAAAATATTAATTTGTAGTTGTTCAGATAAAACTTTTGATTTTTGAGAAAAATATATCTCAGAACAGATATGTCTGCCAGCACTTTAAATAAAGGTAATTTAACTGACTATAAAGTAGTTTATAGCACGTACGGGATAATATAGTAGTTTGTATGATATTGTCAAATAAATATAAATTTTGTAAATGATATTTTATCTGAACAACTACAAATTAATATATTTTAGGAAATATCATAAAAACTACTACTCCTATGAAGATAAACTACATTAGAGTACATTAAACTCGCTTTGATTAGAGTACTAATCGACATATGCACGTCATATGCATAGCATAAATACTATGATGATTTTGTAGTAGACAAAATTTCATATACAAAATTCGTATTCATATGCAAATATAAAAACTACTACCCCATCGAATATAAAAGTTATTAACTACTTTATAGTACAGTAAATTATCTTTAATTTGATTGCTGGCAGACATGCGTATGTCCAATGGTTCCTGATATTTTTTTTTTTAAATACTTTTTATTTATTGAAAGATATTACCATCTGCCACACAGTTGTGAACAATAGGTAATAGTGATGAATGATCACATTCATACTAAAATAAAATAAAATATGGATACAAATAAATAAATTAATTTATAAAAATCTCTCTTAAATATATACAAACAGAAGGATAAACAAAATGAACATAACAAACCATATATATGAAAAAAAAATAATCTCTAGTCACATTTACACTCTTATATACAATATTTACACAATCGACCTGAGGATCCCTGAGCCCACTCTATCCCCCACGGGTGAGGGGTAGAGCAGATCTCAAGAGATCCCAGCGCATCCCTCTCGCCGCATCACTGGTAGTGAGCCAGTGGAGGCTGAGCAAGTGCGCTAAAGCCGCAAACACTCAACTTGAGTGGAGAATCTGACCATTTCCAGAACTCCAATTGTCCATTTTTATATTACAAGTCTCTTGGCCACTGCCGTTTCAACCTTTTAGATGGGCTGTAGGGATGGGTGGTACTAGATAAGGTTTGAACCAAAGGATTAGGATGGTTGGAAAGGTTTATATGGAATTTTGAGAATTTGGTTGGTATGAGATCAAGGACAAAAGGAATGAATGAAAATGAAATGAAAAAACTAACTTTATTCTGGGACATGTCCCCTAAGAATAATTACA
>NW_027115575.1:26816-35321 GCF_000696795.3 Halyomorpha halys
AATCTATCTATCAAAAAAAAAAAAATGAGTGGATGGATGAACGAAGAGTGAGATCTAGGATATAGGTAGGTTTCTTGATGTTAAGAACTTGGAATAGGAAAACACCAAGGAGGTATTGCCTTCGGGAGGTTGGATAGAACCACTTCAACTCGGAATACCAGCGGAAGACTTGAGAGCGCCTAGGGAACCCAAAGATAAATCTTACAAAACAATTCATGAGTCTCTTTAGTCTCAACTCTAGTCCATGGTGTAGTGTTCTGTTGGAAACGTAATACGGTGCATTAGCTATCTGTTAGAATTAGAAATACTTAATATGTATTGTATAAAACATTTGATTCAGTAAAACTAAAATTAATTAATAATAGAAATAGGTAGAATAAAAATATTGTTGGTGAACTCATTTTTCTTTTAATTACTTTTAAATAAATTCGTACAAAGAATATTTTTTATTTTATTTATACCCTTTTTCACTTATAAAGGAACAATTTTCATGGTGTAGTGTTCTGTGGGAAATATAATAGGGTGTTCCTGAGATATAGCTTTTCATAAACCCGCTAAGCTGCTTTCGATGAAATCGGAAAAATTAGAAAATTCGATTCTATAAAGTGCACCAGGCATAACCCGCCTTTATAATTATATACATGTACATGTACAAAATACTTTTGATTTTCGATTGTCATTAATTATAAGTCAAATACACTAATTTTTAAATAGTGTGGATAAATTGAAAATTAAAAGTTTTAAAAATTTATGAATTTCAAAAAAATAGGGTGTGTTTAACTTATAATTAATAACCTAGGCAGAATAACCTACAAAAGAACTTTTAAATTTTGTTGTGAGGTGAGAATTTGTATTGAAGATAGTCCTTGAGGATGGCCAAAATGGCCGAAACGTTGGACTGTTTAAGAAATAAAAAGTGTTGAGACTATACAAGGATACAATTTGATTTATTTAATAAATAATTATTGTTCTTATTTACGTAGGTAGACAAGCCTTAAATTTGTATTTCAGTACGATTTTTACTTAGCTAGCTATTGATAGATTAGAAAAAAGTAAAATTATTCTTTCATGATACATTTTACAGGCCAAAAAAAAAACAACACGAAAGTGAAAAATTGAAATCAATATTATCAGCCATACTGTGCAGCTTTAAAGAAACAAGTTTTTCATATTTAAGAACAAATAGTACAACTTATACAGTGCAGTTGATAAAAAAATTAAATTGCATTTCAAGTTAGTAAAATCTATCTTGAAAAAGTATCGGAGAATCTACTTTTTAAGGTAACGCATGTACTGAACGCTGATTTTGGGTCTGGGAATTTACTTTCTTCATGAGCCTTTATCTCGAAAACCTAATATGTGATTTAAAAAATAAAAAATAGTTTTGAACATACATATTATTTATCTACCCATACCTCGCTGGAATGCACCTGATACTAAAAGACAGTGTATAAACATATAATGCCTTTCACACCTTTCTTCTCCCTCAGACTACTCCTATGACAACAAATCGATCACGACACACTTATAAGATAAGAAGTAGAACTTACATAGAGAAAAGTTGGCCACCCCTTTTCTAGATCATTTGAAGCAGACAACCATTTTCATCTGTTCTGTTTTTATTTTTACTTGGTGATCATATAGTTACGGTTGCCATGTTGAAATAAAAACACTGGCGATATCTGCGTAGACAAGAGGTGTTACGGTTGCCATGGTGAAATAAAAACACTGGCGATATCTGCGTAGACAAGAGGTGTTACGGTTGTCATGGTGAAAACAAAACACGAGCGATATCGATATGTTTTAGACGAGTGGGTTTTGTTTGAGTGAAGGCAACAGTTTCATTTTGGAACACGTAACGATTGTTCAATGTTAAATGGTAATAGTTTAAAGGCCCTCTGTCTTTACTGTTTGAACTGGAATATCACCATATGAGAAATGTTGTCATATATGTATTGTTTTTCAAAATTATGGTGTTCTACTTCAATGGACGGTCATTAACACTAGAAGTGAGGATATAGTGCAGTGACGTTTCTTCAGTATGTCCTGGATAAGAGAATAATAATGTAAATATAGTTATTAAGGTTAAGGTTAAGTCAACCTATAAGTTTTAATTGTTTTATTAATTGATAAGAATTCTTTTTTTTTTATTTTTCCTTTTTCAATCTCTGTATATAGATTTCTTAGTATTATTAAACTTTTGTACATATAGTTCTGCTGTTCTTTCTCTGCTTTCAACTTGTTAATTTACTTTTTTTTTTTGTTGTTCACGGTACGATAATTCAACAGGTGGGTAGGTAACACCCCTAAGTTTTCTGTTATCTACATGTAAAGATATTTGCCAGTGGTCATAATTCAACAATTGTTTATATAGTGGTATATTTTAGCTATATTGTGGGCATAATGCTTCGGGGTTTTCGTTATTTCCTAGGAAAAAATAACGTGGCGCCTAAGGAGTAATTTATTCTTTATTGTTTTGTTTTTTTCCTTTTTCAATATTTTTTTTTTTTTTTTTTTATTATTTTCCTTTAACTACCCCCTTCTCCGCTGAGCATGGGCAACGATAAACGTATAACTAAGGATAAGTCAATATTTGCGGTTATAATACGCAAAATAAAATATTACATAATACTTAATATTAACATTATATAATAGAGATATTATTACATGAAAATATATAATATTCAATAATATAGAACTAGACGTTTTCTTTTGTTTTGAAATTACGGTATCATTATTAATATTATATGGACTACAGACCATGGAGGAGAAACGCGCGATGTAATTCCTAATACAACGCGCGTTTCTTGACGTGGTTTTCACGTAGAGTGGGTTCATCACTCCCTCGCCTATTTTTTGTGAGTGGCACCCATTGGCTAACGGGGCGCATAAATGCCCGGGGGGGCTGTACAATAACTGGTCGGACATAAGAGTGTGAGAAAAATGTTAGGTAAGAAAAAGTATATATCAGTTGCAGTACTTCGGAGAGACAAGGCGGAACAGAGGGGTTTGATTCTGCTAAAAATAGCTGCGGAAAATTGACCGTTTAAAGATCGAGAAGGAAAACTATTTGTGAGGAGATATTTCTGGGGGGGGGGTCTAGAGGCGGCAACATGGCGGATATCATTTGGCGAATTATTTTGAGGAAGCATAAGTATGATGCCTATTTTAATTAGACAAACTGGCGTTTCCAATGTCCATCTGTTATGGGGTCCGCAGAATGGTTAAAATTTTGAAGATGTTTTTGTGAAAATATATTGAAAGTATAAGGAGGCATATTGCGCAAGAAGTTATATAACTTGGTAATTGTGGTCCAGTTTTTGGCGATGTGTGTCAAACAGGATGATTGGCGTAGAATCGATAGATTCAGTAACGCCTTCCCAATCTTCACTTGATACGTCTTCTTTTACACTTCTTGTCGCTGTCACAATCTATAAAATGTTTTCTTGTTGGTCAGATACCATCACAATCATAACTATCATCTTCGGTTTGAATATTTATTTTTTTAAATCCATATTTATAAATGTGATTTATTATTACTAAATAAATCACGAGACTCACTGATGGAAGATTTCTGATTGACCGTGTGTATTAATAAATGGAATTTGGTACGGGTGCGGTCAAATTAAACTCAAATAGTAAATTTGTAAACTATTTTATTAGAGCCATCGTTTCGCCCCACATTGCACAGCTAAAAAAAAATACAAATACTTGACATAAGTACAACAAAAATGTTTAGCGGAAAATAACAGGGGTATACAATGAAACGTAAAATTTAATAAGAAAAATTAAAGGTTATAAGTAGGGATATGATTTTTATGTTTTCACATATTTTTATCTGACCATGATATGAGCGATTCGTTACTAACTAAAGATGTTTCAAGACATTATGGCCAAAAGTAGCCATTTTTATTTTACATATTTTTAAATATTTGGCCTTTTTTACATATTTTGTTCTTAATCACATATTTCTTGAAATATTTGTTATTTTTAACATATTTTTAGATATTCTGTCCTGAATCACATATTTCATTAAATTATTTGTTCAATTTTAAATACATTTTTCGCAGCAACTACATAAAATTCAAGAGAACGCAAGATACTTAAAGGTGAAATTTATCATTTATCATAAATATTGCGTAAAAATTCTATGTCTTCACCTTTGAACACAAATTAAATGCAGTGGCAATAATAAATTTTCACACAGAATTTCATCGTGAATTCCTCAGAATCAATTAAAAAGAGCAAGCTTTATTCCTGTAGCATTTTCCTAGAATTTGTTTGTTTACTCTTCAATCCATTTCTCTGTTTCTTTCTTTCCTCCTCAGATTCCACAGGTACCAATACTAAGATTTGTGCCGAGCATTTGTCAGGACAGACATTTCTATATACAAAATTAGCTGGTGATGCAGAATATCGAACTAGATGCAATGGAAATAGCTTCATTTAAGTATGCCCCTACAACATCAATAAATGTTGAAAGATTTTTTAGCCAGTACAAGTCCATTCTGCGGTCAAACCGACGAAGATTTTTATTTGAAAATTTAAAAATGCATTTAATCTGCAATAATTTTGTAACTGGCCCTGCTTCGATTGATTGATTTCTTTCAAAGTTTTAAATATTTTTCTAAAGTTTTTTTTCTTAATAAGGATTATTTTTTATTTCCATTTATAATTTGTTTATAATTCATTCTGAGTAATTATTAATCAATTAGTTTAATGACAATTACTAATTAATGTCTTGTTATTGAACAGCTATGTTTTCTCTAAGTTCATTTTTTTGTACATATTTTAACATAATTTCTTTAAAATATTATTCATATAATATATAATAAATACATATTTATGTAACTTTTTTTAAGTTATAAAGTTACTAATTAATTAGTAATTTATATTGTTGAATAATACAAAATTTATAAATACATATTATTTACAAAATTTTTTTTAAATATTTGACAATTTATTAGCATATATTTCGGATAGCCTAAAAATCCTATCCATAGTTATAAGCAATAAATGAAAATGGAATTTGATGAAATTCATCTCTTAATTTGTTAGTATTACCGTTCATTTATTGTTTATAACCTTTAATTTTTCTTATTAAATTTTACGTTTCATTGTATACCCCTGTTATTTTCCACTCTACATTTTTTTTTTAACTATGTCAATTGTTTATATCTTTTTTAGCCCTGACGAAGCCCTGCAACGTGGGGCGAAACGTTGGCTCAAATAAAATAGTACACCAATCCACTATTTGAGTTTTATTTGACCGCACCCGTACCAAATTCCATTTATAGAGACTCACTGATGTTTTGGCCGCAATTTGAAAAAAAAATAATAACGATTTTAAAATGAGAGAAAGGATAAAGAAATAGTTTAGAAATCATTAATGTTAATCTATACGAAATGACAATACTGTCTCATTACTAGAGAGATTTTGTAAATTTCTTTCCTCTATCTTTTTCTGATTTCATTATTATCTTACCTCAAACCCCCTAGTTTCTAATCTTGCATCCTCTTCCATTCCTGACAATCCTCCGAGGCGCCTGAAAACAAGATGGCCACGAGACCAGCTAATGTAAAATGTCATTAGAGTGTTTCACAAAACGCCTGTTACACTCCAATTTAACTTAGATCAGATTTACTAAATGTATCATAATGTATAGTTGTCAATAGCAATAAATAAATGTTTAAAAAAAAAATTATCTTAGCAAGTTTCCTTATGTCATTGAACAATTACTCGTGTCGTGAATGCACTTCCCACGTTCTTTTTCAACATAAAACCGGTAATTTACTTATCATGAATCTTTATTTTGTTTTTATCAGGTTTTTGTGCCATTTTAATAGAAAACTACAGGAAAACATAAATTTCCTTTAAAATAGTTTTTTTTAAAAAATGCAAGGATTTACTAAGTTTATTTGTTGTAGCTATGATTTTATAGGAAATATAGAACGAAGACTAAGTTTTTTTTTCTACCATTGTATCGATAGTAATCCTTATTGCTTACCTGGTAAAAGAAAAGGGATTTATTTGCTTTGACTGGAGCCGATGGTAAACATTTAAAATTGAGCCATTACTTTTTTTACTCTAAAAATTTACTTATTGTATGATTACTTCAAACTCATCTTTCGAATCCAAATATTAATTTCTTATAAAATCTAGTTTTCATGGGCTACTTATGAAGTAAATATACAAGTACAAGACCTGGGGTGAAAAAAATCAGTTGTTTTAACCCAATTTTTTATTACTTTAATGAAAACTACGTTTAATTACTAGTAAAAACTGATGAGTCTGCTAAGTACAGGTAGAGGAGATAAAAAATGCCGGCTGTTAAAAAAAAATTATTTTTTTCTTCGTAACTCTATTTTTAAAACTACCAACAGCATTAGAGAAACTAAGAGAATATTATTTAAAGTAGAGTAAATTTCCTAAACTATAGAATATTAGACCAAATAGATCTATTTACAATTATTTTTATTTTATTTCCTTAAGTATGTTATTGTACCCACTTTTCAATTACCTATGTATACATTTTATTTCCCGCTTCTCTCATCACTTCATTTTATTAATTCTATTTTGTAAAATTATTCATTTTATGTGTAAAATTATTCTGTTTATACTTTCTTCTTTTTATGTTTTTTTATTTTTCTATACTTACTGTGGTTGTTATCTTGTTCAGTTTTTAACCCTGAAGAAGGCTAGAAACTCTAGCCGAAACGTTGGCACATTAAAATAAGTTAATCGTACTTATTTGTGTTTTTCATTAACCGCACCCCCAACCATCTTCTCCTCATAGATCTATTTACGTTTAATAGTTCTCGAGATATAGCTTTTTAAAAAGCAACATTTCATAAAAATGTACTTGTGCATATAAAATATGAATTTATTTTGAAATATCTATATCTCAAATTCGACCTACAAATGTCTATTAACACGGAAATTAAAGCTAGTCTAATATACTATTAAGTAGTTGACGTTTAACTTCGTAGGAATAGTAGTTTTCATGATATTAGCTAAAATAAATTGATTTATAGTTGTTCGGAAAATAAGTTTGATTTATAGAAAATTATGTCTCAGGAACCAATCGACGATAATTTACCGTACTATAAAGTAGTTAATAACTTTTATATTCTATGGGGTAGTAGTTTTTATATTTGCATATGAATACGAATTTTGTATATGAAATTTTGTCCAAACAGCTATCGTAGTATTTATTTGTGGAAATTTATATCTTAAAAACCATTCGACGTGTATATGTCAATTAGTACTCTAATCAAAGCGCATTCAATGTACTCTAATGTAGTTTATCTTCCGAGGAATAGTAGTTTTCATGATATTTGCTAAAATAAATTGATTTATAGTTGTTCGGAAAATAAGTTTGATTTATAAAAACATACATCTCAGAACCAATAGACGTACAGATGTCTGCTAGCTCTTAAATTAAAGCTAGTTAAGTTTACTATAAAATAGTTTATAAATTTTAACTTTGTAACAGTAGTAGTTTTTATGATATTTGACAAAATAAATTTACAAAATGTTGATTTACAGTTGTTAGGATAAAATAAATTAATTCTAGTTGATTTTCAAAAAAATATATCTTTGGAATCATAAGACGTACACATGTCACCAACATGCTCGAAAACTTGGGAAAAACTGTTTTCTTTATATGGGTGCCGGGTCACGTGGGGATCACAGGAAATGAACTGGCGGACATTGCAGCTAAACAAGCACTTGCTCTTCCGGGTCAGGGCACGGCCATTCTGACACCACAAGAAATAAGTCTTCCGATGAAAAATGAGATATCATCTAGTTGGCAAGCCATGTGGGATGAAAGCCCGCCAAGCAAATTTAAAACTATCAAAAAACCACTAAACCATGGACCACATCAAACCGTTCCAATCGCAGGGAGGAGGTAGCTATTGCCAGATTGAGAATAGGTCATACGAGTTTAACTCATAACATATCTGATCAGTAAGCAGCCACCGAGAAAATTTCAATACTGCAACAATGTACTTACAGTCAGGCACATATTTGAGAAATGTTATTTCTATTCTGCGAACTTGAGTAGATTGGGAGTAGGACCGAGTGTATCGGATGCTCTGAATGATGACCAGAAGAACGTGGAAATGGTCTTAGTTTTCTTAAAAAGGAATGGCCTTTAGAATAAGATTTAAACCAGAAAATCTGTTATACGTAATAAAAAATACCAAAAGAAGTAATTATTTAAATTTTTTTTCGAAATTATTTAAAGAGAAAAATAAAGTGAAATAGAATTATAAATATAAATGAAACAGAATTATAAAGCACGAAACATGGGCGTTGATGACCTCAGGGTTTTACGCCTTAATGTCCCAGATAACAACAACGTACACATGTCTGTCAGCATTCAAAATGAAGGTAATACAAATTAGTTTATGATACACATCGAGCCACGAGTTGAATAATTAATAAGTTGAGTAATTGAATTTAATATTATTTAAATAATTAATAGAGGAGAGTACTTA
>NW_027115575.1:40771-44582 GCF_000696795.3 Halyomorpha halys
TATATATATTGTAAAATCAAAAATACAAATACATATACGTTTGTTAATATATGTGTATATGTTATTATTTGGAATGGTGCGTATAGAATGAAAACAAACATCGGAAACGACGCAGAAGAGCATCTTAAGACGTAGTAGAGAACTAACGTTGTTTTTAAATCCTTAAATCAGAGGATTAACGGAAACCAAAGCATTAATATTATATTTTACAATTATCTTTACGATTCTCTGCCAATCATCGTGTTTGACACACATCGCCAAACAACCGAGCCACAAATACAAGTAATATAAAAGAATAATAATAATAATAGGTTCCATACCGATACCACCAATCGCTCCTTACATACATCTTTTCAGTTTTAATGCAATCCTCCCATCTACGTTTCGGTCAGCCCTCGGACTTTTACCCGTTTTTTCAGTGTTTATTAACATATTAGGGATCCGCTCGTTACTAAGCCCTACAACCTTACAAGCACATCTTATACGCCGTAATCCTATAACTTGAATTATATTTACCGGGTGTAGGTCCCTTAATTCAGCGTTGTATAGTCTTCTAAATTCTCCCGTTAATTCATCCTTTTTCGGTCCGAATATTTTAAGTATTACACTCAGTATATTATGGTCAATCAGAAAATGACAGAAAAAAGAGAAAAGTTGCTTTGTCTGCTCCTGGCGACAAGACATAAGAGACATGGATCAACATTACTATCACATACAGTGAAGATTCTGGAAAAAACATCTAGAAAGTCTTCAGATTCTTCTGGAGACTACCGCCGCTCTAACTCGAGAGTTAGAAGGACTTCATTGATCGTAGGAAGTTCTGCTGAAAACAGAACATCATACATTACCTCTAGTTATAATTACGATTCCAATTCAAGGAACAGGAAGAATTCTTCAAGATTTTCCAGAGAGTCCGTCGGACCTTTTAATTATTGTGATACAAATCAAAGACGTAAAAGAGCTTCTTCTGTTGCTCCTGATCATCGGGAGTCTAAAAAGAAAGCTACTCCAACTCCATTATTGCCAGATAGTGATTACTGTAATAAAGATACGCCAAAATCCTATATATCATCAAGGCCTAGTAAGGATTGGCATTCTGTTTCCAGAGAAAAATAGGATAGAACTTCTTCTAGGAGAAGCAATACTTCAAGAAGGCTTTTAAGAAGTCAAACAAAAAATAATGAAAAAGTTCTTGAGGAAAATTGTAGGCTCTATGTGGATAACTCAAGAAATATGAGCAATTGTTTAGTTATATCATATATCCCTCCGATAACAAATAATTTTTCTACTAATAGAACTTAAAATGGACGTGGTAACTTAATCTGAATAGTTTTTTTAATAACTTTATTGAAATTTACAACTGTATATTAATACATTTAGTAAATATGGTCTTAGTTAAATTGGAGTGTTACAGGCGTGTAAAGCAACTACTCACAGGTAGCAATCTAATTACATTTTACATTAGCTGGTCTCGTGGCCGTCTTTTTTTCAGGCGCTTCGGAGGATTGTCAGGAATGGAAGAGGATGCAAGGTTAGAAACTAGGGGGTTTGAATGGTTAGAGAGTTTATAATGGAAGGAGTGATATCTAGTTCGGGCTAGATCGGTTACATAGGGAACATTAAGGTCTTTATGTATGATTTTATTAGTGGCAAAGTAAGGAGCATTGAGGATTTTACGAAGGATTTTGGATTGTAAGGATTGAATACGAGAGGAATTCGAAGGTTTAATGGAGCCCCAAAGCTCAACTCCGTGTGTCCAGATTGGCCTTATTCCAGTCATGTAGATCAGTCTTTTGCAATGAGTTGGAAGTTTAGAGCGTTTGTCTAGTAAGTGCTGTATGTGAGGATTCCAAGTTAATTGTTAGTCCAAATGTAGTCCAAGGTATCGGATCTGTTCGACAGGGGTAAAAGTAACATTATTAAATGAAACTGTAGGGCAGTCGGTAGGTTTACGACGAAGGGTAAAGATAATTTGATGGGATTTGTTGGAATTTATCTTAATCCTCCAATTACGACACCATTCTTCGAGGGCTGTGATATGGGATTGGAGATATTGGGATGCAATTAATGGGTTAATCTGAATAGTGACTTCAGAAATATGAACAATAACTCAAGAAATATGAGTTAGAATATGAGAAATATAAGTTTTTTACTTATAACAAAGACTCCTCCAACATCAAATACTTTGTAACAAAACTTCAAATTAACGTGGATTATCAAGAAGCGTTTATGAGGTCAGAACCGGAAAGCGGAAAGTTTCTGGACCAAACGGAATATTCGTCGAGAATTATACATGAAATCACACAATTCAAGACTATTTTAATTACTTAAAGAACTTTTTAATTGATGTTCTTAAGACCATTGATTTTAGATTTTTTTTTAGTTTATTTTAAGTAATACTTTATTTTTAAAAACCTTAAGGCGTTGTTCATCCCTTAGAGTAAGAGGCCACGTCTCACATCCATAAAGAACAGTGGGAAGGATAATACTTTTGTAAAACTATAAAATAATCCGTAGATTATTTTAAGGTATATTTTACAAACGAATTAATATACAATATAAAATAGGAAAAAAAAATTAGTATACCAACAAACAAAATAGGAATCGAATGATTATCACCAAACGTTTTCGCGAAAAAGTAGCGTCAAGTTGCTCTTAATTCAGCGAGAGCAGAGAGCGGAACTGGACACCTGTCCCCTATCAAGGTAATAATAATGAGCTAAATTATATTCCAAAACAACAGTAATATAGTTTGCCAATATAATTCCTTAGTGTTTATATTAACCGGTAATAAACACTGAACCAACGAGTAAACGTCCGAGGAGTAGACCGAAACGTAGATGGGAGGATTGCGTTAAAACAGATTAAGTCGAATTGGGTTTGGAGGGGCATCACTGGAAGGATGTATGCGGAGAGTGTTTGGTGGTATCAGCATCGAACCTTCGGGTTCGTTAAGCCTTTATTATTATTATTATTATTATATTAACCGAACTTGATGTTTTTCGACATTGTTTATATCTTTTCCTTTTTATCGCTGGTTAATCCAGGAACCGGTAATACAGGCCAGCGGTTCCCAAAGTGAGTGCTGCAAACAGATTTTCAGATTTCTCAAAATAAAAAAAAATTAAATTAAAATGGTAAACATACAAAACATTGAAGCATTTACATTCTAGAGCTTTATTATATACTCAACCACTCTAAGGATAATTATGTCGAATTTTTATAGCTCGAAAAATGTTGAAAAATTTGTTTACTCCAACAGGATGCAAAAGTTTTAGTCCAAAAGTGATTCCGTAACCAAAAAAAGTTTAAGAACCACTTATTTAGAGTTCTACTCTAGTTCTCTACCTAATTTTTTTTTCTGAAGCCGTTAATTGCCAAATATTAATAATTGGATTACAAAAATAAATATACAACACAATACGTTTGTTAACAAAATATATATATACAAAAGAAAGGTTATAAATGTAGGATGGGATAATGCTTTTCAACCAAATAAAATTATAAATAGAAAATTAAACGAGCATTCCACCTTCCTATCTTTATTCTTAAAATAAATAAATAATTAATAAGAACTTTTACAAAAAAATATATATTTTTTTTTTCTGCTCATTTTTTATATTCTTATTTCGTCCAAATAACGTTTTTGCTATCTCTGCATTAGCATTTGGACGAGTGCAAAAGCCAATAAAGACAAAAAATAAATTATTTTAGTTAATTTTGTTTTAATAACTTTAAAGAACTCATTTAAAATTAATCGAGATAACTTACTTTTCCTTTTGAAGTCTTCATTTATTAGTTACATTCCCTA
>NW_027115575.1:45477-47445 GCF_000696795.3 Halyomorpha halys
TATATCGATTAATTTTAAATGAGAAATGAGAGTTTCTAACTGATTTTTGAAAGTAGAAATATAAGAAATAATAGTTCCGACGTTTAAATAATAGACGTTTCCAGGAAACAATTTATACTTCTTATACAGTGTAATCTCGGAAAGAGAAATAAAAATGTAACTTTTTTTAGAAAAATGGGGACAATAATATTTTTGCTTACAAATAAAAGTGCACATGTGCAAATTTTTAATTTCTTATAATTGTAACAAATTAAATAATCACTTAGCATTTCTTGGGATGCAAAAGAGAACAAAAGTCTAGTCGTCAAAAATAACACTAAAGTGACGAAAAAAATACTTCATAAAAAAAGATTTTAATTTTCTAAAACCCAACTAATGCTTCACAAACACTACAGTCACACATAACATCTATTGAAGAATGGTGTAAAAACTGGAGAATCAAAATAAATCCTGACAAATCCCACCAGTTCACCTTTACTCTCCGTCGTAAACCTCTACCCTCCTGTCCTACAGTATCCTTTCTAAATACACCACTAATGCCTGTTGAACAGATTCGATACTTAGGACTCCATCTTGACAAGAGACTTACTTGGAATCCACACACAAGACTGAAACGACAAGAAACTGCTCTTAAATTCCGATTGCTACATCACTTACTTGACAAACGCTCTAAACTTCTCATTCACTACAAAAAATTAGTATACACTACAATAATCAGACCAATTTGGACATATGGCATTGAGCTCTGGGGCTCCACCAAACCATCAAATTCTTCCCGCATCCAATCGTTACAATCCAAAATCCTACGTAAAATCCTTGATACTCCTTATTACGTCACAAATTAACTCATTCATAAAGACCTTAACATCCCATTCGTTGCAGGTTCCAAACTCCTTAACCATCCTAACCCATTAATTCTTAATCTTTCTCCTTAACAATCCCTGATAATCCTCCGAGGCGTCTGAAAAGAAGATGGCCACGGGACCTTCTAATTTAAATTGATGTTTGAAGTACCATCAATGGGTGGTTCCTTCCCAAGATTTTCAAGTGTATATGAAACATACTACATATTTACCTATTGTATTATTTGTACAGTTGTAAATTATATTAAATAAATAATTAAAAAAAAAAAATTCTAAAACTTCAAATTGTCCAATTACAAAAAAAAAAATGTAAAAGTAATTAAATAAATAAAACTAGTTAAGTAGAATCATATTGTTGAATTTTTTTAGACCATTTTCTTAGTATTATCTTTTATCCGATGTTTTCAGTAATCCCAAGACCCACTTGCAACAATTAGTTTGGATTACCGATATTATATTGCGTTCATATTTTATAAAAATAATGTTTTTGTTATCTCTGAATTAGACATACAGAAATGCTGATAAATACAACAACATAAAATATTTTAATTAATTAAGTTTTATTAACTTTGAACAAATCCCAGGGATTTAATTGATATTAAGGAATCTGATTGATAATCGCCATGTTTTTAAATTAGCAGTAACATTTTCTAAATGATTTATGGAGAGTCATGAAGAAAATATACGAAGATGGACAGAATACAGTCAAATAGTTAACTACTAATTATTTACCGACGTTTCGTCCTACTTCATAGAGCTTCTTTAGAGCTAAAAAGATACAAAAACAATTCAAAATATTTCGACACTGTAGGATAATAAGATACAGAAAATTAAATTGAGGTAGGGATTAACATTATGTAAATATAAGTGAAAAGAAAATTATATCAAAATGAACAAAAAATAAAATAAAAATAACAATGATAATAAATTAAAATAGATTTAGTGAATGACACAATTTCTTCCTTATTAAAATACAATAGTTTATTTCATATCATCAGCAACGTTTCGGGAGATTTCCCCCATCTTCAGGCTGCTAAAAAACAAATTCAACAAAACCATAAACATGCGCTTACAACAACACTAATATATCATATACACTCAAAGA
>NW_027115575.1:48300-49988 GCF_000696795.3 Halyomorpha halys
AAGGTTATTTTCCATTATGATAACAACCATATAGACTATAAAATAATTTTCTCCTAGTTTTGCTCAATAAATGACATTAATATTATAATATATTAGCAAGTATGACAAATAGGAGAAAATTATATGTCATATATAGGTTTTTTGTTATCAAGTAAGTAATTTATAAATAGTTCTTTGAGTGTATATGATATATTAGTGTTGTTGTGAACACATGTTTATGGTTTTGTTGAATTTGTTTTTTAGCAGCCTGAAGATGGGGGAAATCTACCGAAACATAGCTGATAATATGAAATAAACTATAGTATTTTAATAAGGAAGAAATTGTGTCATTCACTAAATCCATTTTAATTCCATAAGACTTCCAGTTAAAGGATTTTAAAATTAACAATGATAATATAAAAAAATCTGTGAACTGTTAGGTTAATTTTTTTTTGTTTTCATTTGTAACCTTTAAGTAAACATATTATTTTTTTTAATTTATTTTTTATAAAGTCAATTTTTTTTCACGAACCGGCCAGCAAGTACCAGGAGAATATCTTCGAATCATCCTCACACCTTCCGCCTTCCTTCAACTCCAATACTCTTTCATCCTTCTGGATTACTCTTCCCGCTCTTCCTCAGTCCATTTTCTCCCTCTGCTCTCCTTCTTCCCCACAAGAACCCCAACCTCTTTAAGTTTATTCCCAAAATGCTCTCTATCCAGGCAGGGTTCATCCGTTATTTTTATTCTAACCAGTATTGTCTATTTTCAACATTTTATATTATAACTATTTATTTCTTCTTTTTATCAATTTATTTATAATTTTCTTTGTTCCAGTAGAAAAATATCGAAAGAGTAAAAGTTGAATTTTTCAATGAAGCTCAACAAAGTAATAAAATGAAAAAAAAAAAAATTATTCTGGAACTAGGTCCCCTTTAGAACTATTATAATTATATAATATATATCAGACAAAAATAGTGTGGCCACACTTAATTATAACTTAAATTAAAACTATATATAAATAATTTTAGAGTTAAAAAAAAAACTAATTGACTAAATACATAAAAAATAAAACAAAATGGTAGTTACAACTGTACTATCATAATATTAGAATAGATTGGTGAAGTAAAATGGAATTAAATATAAGGGTAGTAACGTAGGAGGGCGAAACGTCAGCAGATAAATGTTAGTTAACTATTTTTTTACCTTTTTGACCACATCCCCGAACATCTTCTTCATATTTTGAAAAATACGATAAATCATTTATATATAAATATATAGAATAAAAAATATCTTAAAACGTTCTGAATCACTGATACATGCGTGAAGTTTAAATAAAAGGTATTTCTAAGTAAAAATTTGTACTTCTTAATAATTAGTAAAATTTTTAAATGTATCTCTCCATCGTAGTTTCGAATACTAAGCCAATTATTATGTTTTTATTCATTTAAAAAAAAGCACCCAATGTGGTGCGACCAGATGACATCCATCGGTCGTTGCCAAAATAACACATAGAAATGAAAGACATAAGTGAAATTCATTAATTATAATTTAGACTATTACGACGTTGTGGAGGGTATACAATTTTCAAGCTAGATAAGTACAAAATGAATTGATCAACTAATAATTTAATTAACAACTACTAAAATGAAAATAAAGTAAAAAATAGAAATAAAATGATAAATATTATGAAAAATTAAAGTAATAA
>NW_027115575.1:50774-52724 GCF_000696795.3 Halyomorpha halys
ATATAACTAAAAAAAAAAATAAATAAATAAAAAAAAATTAAAAATAAATAAAATTTAACGAATATTAGCAAAATTAAATAGGATATGAATGGCGTTGATGACCAATGAAGTTTGGTGCCACTAAACAACCAAACAAACAAACAAGTACCCAGTTAAATTTTTATTTCCTTATTTTGGTGGTTGACTAACAGATATGGTACCATATAGTTTAATGCGCATTTACCAAATTGTTATAGGATGGTTCGATAAATTTAATTTAATTTCTAACATTTTTTAGATATATTATTTCTTTTATAAATAAATTATTATTCATAAATTTTAAAATAATTCTAAAAAAAAATAAAATAGTTTAGGTGGTAAAGTACCAACGATTTTAAGAATTTCTGTTTTATTATTGCTGCGCGTTATTGTTCGATTTTGTATATAAAGTGATTGGATATTATAATTGGTAATATGTGTGGAGTATTACAGACCTGGTATAGTGTAGAGTGTTGTTGCCGACAGCCACTGTCACAAACAAGACACTTCACTAACAATACGTAAAACAGGACACGTGGGCCTAAGAAGAGTGGTCACTGCAAGCGACAGAGAAGAGAACCGCGACGGCACTGAGCGAAGGGTATGCCGGCAGCGCGCCCCGTGGCACCCGCCCGCACCTCGTCTCTGTTTACCAACACTGCCATCTGCCAAGGCTGTCTGGTCTCTGTCTACGGAGGAAACCTAATTACATCTAATAGGCCTCCTTGTAGTATCTGTATATAAACATTTACATTATTTATTTATGCATAAAAGTATATCAAATATTGTCCGACCAGATGGCAGCATCTCTCGATCGCTGCCAATATAACGAACAGGGCCCTGTTTCATAAAAACGTACAAACTAATACTATTAGTCTTGTATATATAGGAAGATGGTCACAAGTGAAACAAAAATAGTTTACAACTATTTTATTTTCCAACGTTTCGCCCCACTTTGCAGGGCTTCATCTGGGCTAAAAAGATACAATGAAAAAAGTTTTATTTTTATTTTTATTTCTATCATTTTATCTTAACATAGTTTCATTTTGCATCTTTTTAGCCCTGATGAAGCCCTGCAAAGTGGGGCGAAACGTTGGAAAATAAAATATATAGTTGTAAACTATTTTTGTTTCACTTGTGACCGCAACCCTGACCATCTTCTTATATATCAATTTTTACGGTCAACTATATATACATATATACAATTAGTCTTGTAGATTTATCTTAATTCAATTACACAGACTTGTACAATAGTAACACGTACTTTAGTATTTTTTTAACTCCTGTAATATCACTAATAGTTATCCCTATCATGAAAAAAATAAGTTTTAGTAATATTACCACACTAGAAGATTGTTGATTGACCGTGTGAATAGATGAATGGAATATGGTCCGGGTGCGGTAAAAAAAAAAACTCAAATAGTAGAATTATAGTATTTTAATTTAATTATACTATTTTATTTTAGTTAAAATAGTATAATTCAACAATTTGAGCTTTTTTTTTTTTTCCGCACCCGGACCATATTCCATTCAATTACCACACTAGTTTTTACACTTGTACTATGGACTAATACTATTAGCTTTCATTATGAAACAGGGCCCAGAAGTGATATATATTAATGAAATATTAAGGTGACCGTAGATTGCTATGAGGAAAAGATGGAGGGGGTGATCGATACTCAAATAAATAAGACTTGAATTTCAGGCATTCATAAGGGTGGAAAAAATAAACAAAAATAACAACCATAATTCAGAGAAATAAAAAAATAATAAACTAACTTGGAAATATATATAACAATAATTTAAGTAGACAGTAGTCGATTGATACTAATAATAATAATTATGAGAAAAAATCAGTACTAATAGTGAAACGGCATATTTATCAAATACGTTACCATAGTTCCGTCTTATCTCATCATCTATATATATATA
>NW_027115575.1:57359-60406 GCF_000696795.3 Halyomorpha halys
TTTACAAAATAGAATTAATAAAATGAAGTGATGAGAGAAGCTCATTTTATTTGATCGACAAATTCACTCCCCCGAATTCCCCATCTCAGATCCTCCTCAGTGGCCCGCTAACCTAATTCACTATTAGACAGCGATGTGAAATCAAACCAGAGAAATACTAGTCACAGCAGTAGATCAGTTTACAATAAAACAAACAAATAAATACATTTTACCAAAACAAAACTAATACTTAGATTTAATGGAAAATATAATAAAAAGTTGGTTAAAAGAAATACTAGATTGGATAAATAAATAAAAAAAATAAATAAAAATAATAATAATAAAATATTATAGAAGACTTCAACAAAAAAGGTTCATAAAACGCCACCCCCAGTTAGCGACAGTGACACAGTGACATGAAGCCCAGGCTGCTGCTGAACATTCTTTTTATAAATATATATTTATCTATTTCTGTTATTGGCATTACTACTATTTTATTTTATTTTTCCTCTTTGTCTTTTTCTTATATTAACTTTTTTCCCATTAGAAGTCAATTATTTATTTTATTTAATGTGATTTACAACTGTACAAATAATAAATACAAAAAGTAAATATGTTGTATGTTTCATATACCCTTCAAATCTTGGGCAGAAATCAGCCATTGGTGGTACTTCAAACAATAATTTAAATTAGAAGGACCCGTGGCCATCTTCTTTTCAGACGCCTCGGAGGATCATCAGGGATTGTTAAGGATGAAAGATTAAGAATTAATGGGTTAGGATGGGTAAGGAGTTTGGAATGAAAAGACGCATATCTGTTTTGAGCCAAATCTGCAACGAATGGGATGTTAAGGTCTTTGTGAATGAGTTTATTTGTGACGTAATAAGGAGCATCAAGGATTTTACATAGGATTTTGGATTGTAACGATTGGATGCGGGAAGAATTTGATGGTTTGGTGGAGCCCCAGAGCTCAATTCCATATGTCCAAATTGGTCTGATTATCGTAGTGTATACTAATTTTTTGTAGTGAATGGGAAGTTTAGAGCGTTTGTCAAGTAAGTGTTGTAGCACTCGGAATCTACGAGCAGTATCTTGTCGTTTCAGTCTTGTATGTGGATTCCAAGTAAGTCTCATGTCAAGATGGAGTCCTAAGCATCGAATCTGTTCAACAGGCGTTTGTGGAGTATTTAGAAAGGATACTTTTATTTTATTAAATCTGAAAATGTCATTGTGTTTTGTGATAAACTTTTCCTTTTCTTTCTTCTTAAGAATCATTAGGGGTATTCATGATGCTCTGTTAAAATGTAAAATGTTTTACCATGTTAAATGCTATAAGTATAGGATTGTGAGTAGCCCTGTTTATGTTAAATGCATAAGAGCTTCTAGCGGATTTTTTGAGCAACTTGTTTTATAACCTTTCCTTCCAAAACTTCTTGTTATTGTTTACTTCTAATTTTTTTTTAAAGTAATTTATTACAACATGCCTAAATTGGGTGAAAAGATAAAGTTGTGTAAACGTTTAGCTACCGAATGTCTTGTTGATCTTATAACTTGTGAGGAAGAGAATCAAGATGAGCTAATTGACAACTGTCATTACATTATTATTATTGTCATCCATTGCTTTATCAGTTTTAAAAACATCCAAAACAATACTAACACAATCAAAACACAAGTAACACGACAACAACTAATACGGTGTCGAGCTTATATTATATATTAGCTAGTCCGTTGCGTGACGTCATTTTCCATTTAGCAGACCTAGTTAACAGACTCTCAACTAGGGATGCGACATCGATGTCGATGTTTTGGGTAAAACATCGATGTTTTCTAAACATCGATGTTTTTAAGCCGATGTTTTCTAAACATCGATGTTTTTAAGCCGATGTTTTCTAAACATCGTTGTTTTGTCCCAATTTTTCATTTTTTTTTTCCAAAAGTTACTAAATGAAAACTAAAACCGACAACAGACCTAATGTTTCTGAAATAGTTGTTCAAAAACATCGATGTATTTTGGGCAATGTATTGTAAAGAACAATATTTTAAAACATCGATGTTTTTTGTAGTCGATGTCGATTTCTTTGTTTCAAAAATCACTTCTTACAGGCCGTAGGACGCGGGATCGTTGAACAGACCTCATGTTTCTGAAATAGTTGTTCAAAAACATCGATGTATTTTGCGTAATGTATTGTAACCTACGAGATTTTAGAACATCGATGTTTTTTGTAGTCGATGTCAGATTCTTAGTTTCAAAAACCACTTCTGACAGGCTGTAGAATGCGTGATCGTTGGAACAGACCTTATATTCTTCAAATGGATGTTCAAAAACATCGATGTATTTTGGGTAATGTATTGTAAGCAATGATATTTTAAAAATATCAATGTTTTTTGTTGTCGATGTCGGATTCTTAGTTCCAAAATCTACTTCTGACAGGCCGTAGAATGCGTGATCGTTGGAACAGACCTTATGTTTCTGAAATAATTGTTCAAAAACATCGATGTTTTTGGGTAATGTATTGTAAGCAACTATATTTTAAAACATTGAGGTTTTTTGGATTTCATGTCCTATTGGTTGATTGAAAAAGCACTTATGACTGGCAGGAGCATGCGTAGTCTTTAGAACAGTCTTTATGTTACAGAAATGCTTTTAAAAAATCGATGTTTTTCAACATCGATGTTTTTTTATCGATGTCGCATCCCTACTCTCTACCATATTATATGTTATATCGTTCTAACATGCTAAAAGAAGGAAATATTTCTCCATTTAACACGCTTTAACATGTTAAACTAAAGATAATGAACACCCCTAATATTTGTATCTATTTTTTTATACTATTTATTTTAGAACATTGTAAATAGTTAGGGATGTCTTTTGCACGATGCTATATCCCCCCATAATCAATTGTTAAAGAAAAATGTAACCAATGGTATCAACCATGTATGGTCCAACAGGCCGATCTGGTATTAGATAAAAAAAATATATCTTATTATTTTATGATGATGTGTAGATAGTTGACCGTAGATTAATGATTGGAGAAGTTTGTCGGGGGGATGCGGTCAGCAAAGAACAA
>NW_027115575.1:60596-71220 GCF_000696795.3 Halyomorpha halys
GACCTGAAACTCAGGTCGAAACGTCGGCATAAAATAAATAAATATGGTTTTGTTTATTAATGTTGTTCTTTGCTGACCGCACCCCACGACAAACTTCTTCAATTATTATTTTATGTTTCTTTTATTCTTCAAGAGGATCAGTTTCTATCAACATCAGCTATTAACTGCTCAACTTTTGTGAACCTAACTTCTCCGTCCGTCAAAGACCTGTTATTAAGGTAGGGTGTTCATTACAACGGATGCTCCTCAAAGCTAGCTAAAGATCAGCTGCCACACAGCTTACTGGAGATTGATTGCTCAACTACGACTCTCCGGTAAATATGCAATTACTCTAAGTGTCGGTCCACACAAATATTAGACCCACAGAAGCTTTGTCCAGCTTGTGATGGAACGGCCCTGGAGGATTGTTTCAATTTTTAAGCAAATTGCCCCACGTATCATGAGAACCGAATCCAATACATGTCGAAATCTAATTTTAATCAAAATCAGTTGTATGAATTTTTGTCTGTACTCTCATAATCTTAAACTTCTTTTTATATATGTAACATAAAACCTTATACTTATAGCAGGATCTTCAAAATAAGATGTATAATTTTTTGTTTCTTTTATTTTATTTAGTAATGTCATTTTGTTTTGATTTTTTACTCTGACTTATGTAGATAATCCCAGTTTGGGCATGCTGTTTGATATTAGCATATATAACAATTAAATTATTTATATGAATGGTATGTGGTCCGGGTGCGGTAAAAAAAAACTCAAATAGTAGATAATTATACTATTTTATTGAGCCAACGTTTCGTCCCACGTTGCAAGGCTTCGTCAGGGCTAAAAAAGATACAAACACTATAGTTACAAAAAGGAAAAAAAGAAAAAACATAAGTGTAAAATAACAGGGGTAAAAATGAAAAGGGTATTAGTAACAGATAGATAAGAGAAGAAATATTAAAGAAAGTACAAATAAAGAAATGAAAAAAGAAAAAAATACAAATCAAATGAGACAGAATGCATACCTGTTTTGACGTCAGTCAAAGACAAAGTGACAGTATTGGGAGGAGTGGGGATGGCAGTTATGCCATATACGAAAATAATTTGTAAAGTAAACATAGTAAAAAAGTATTTAAATTAGGTGAACAATAAATGGTAATATACATAATAGGGGGAAAAGAAATATTAATTTAAAAAAAAAAAACATAGAAAAACAAAGGAAAAGTAAAGTATAAAATAATGGCATACAATGTGTGTAAGTGATTAAGAAACAAAATATGCCAAATGAGCGGGGATACAGAAAAGTGTAAAATATAATAGAAAATTAATAATAAAGTAATTAATATAAGTACACTTAAGAAGGTAACACATGAATATAAATTAAAAGATAGATACATGAATATAAATGAAACAGGAAGGATAGTGAATATAAAAATAATTAAAAAAAAAATGTGAGAATTTACAGAAACAAGAATAAAAGATATGACAAGAAAGTGGGCTACTGAAATGCAGAAAAAAGTAAAAAAAATATTATGAGGATTTTATTAAGTTCAAAATGTGTCGATATGTAAGGGAGATGCAGTCTTTATCAAGTCTGCATAATTACGATTTATAGATTATTATTATTATTTAATTTATAAATTATTAGTTTATTTCTACGATTTTTAATTCAAAATTTGGGTATACTGTTTTGTTATTAGCTTATATAATTATGTACTTTACATAGAATACTTTAGATCAGAATTGTGTAAATTTATAATAAAATAAAACCACTCTCAAACAATCATATAATAAATATGGGCCGCCCATAGCTCAGTGGTTAAGACACAGTCTTACCAATTTGATGTCTATTGGCGGTTCCGGTTCGAATCCGGCCTGGGACGTTGACTTTTTTCATTGAGTGGCGGTCCCACAAAATGAAGAACTTTGACCCCCAACCAATGGTTAGGCAGTATAGGACTCCAATGGGAGTCTTGGCCGAAAAAAAATAATTAATTTGATAATTTTTATTTTAACAGTTTTAACAGAGCAGGCTAACTCTATTTGTACGGCGGTTGTTCCATAAACAGTTAAATAAATTATTATTGAGGAGAAGATGGTTGGGGGTGGGGTCAATGAAAAACACAAATAAGTATGATTAACTTATTTTAATGTGCCAACGTTTCGGCTAGAGTTTCTAGCCTCCTTCAGGGCTGTTCGCTGGAAGATCGAGCGCCTAATCTCCTCATTTATCATCCACGGTCAACTATCTCTCATAATTATAAATTATTATTATTATTTCTCATTTCGTTGTTGGTCATTTCCATTTACGGATCACAGGATTAAGGGAGCTATGAGCTAAAGACGCACGGGTCATATCGACTTCTGAAGGGACTATTGTTTTCTCAATTTATAAAGAGTGCCGAAACTTCTAAAAGCATACACCGCCATTGTGAGCACTAACTGAACAAACCTGTAATAGGTTGTTAAACCGGTTAAAATAAAAATTACCAAATTAATTTTTTTTTTTTTTCGGCCAAGACTCCCATTGGAGTCCTATACTGGCCTAACCATGGTTGGGGGTCAATGTTCTTCATTTTGCGGAGCCGCCACGAAATAAAAAAAGTCAACGTCTCAGGCCGGATTCGAACCGGCACCGCCAATAGACATCAAATTGGTAAGACTGTCATAACCACTGAGCTATGGGCGGCCCATATTTATTATATGATTGTTTGAGAGTGGTTTATTTTATTATAAATTTACACAATTTTGATACTTTTTACTCTCAACTTTTATTCTTTAAAATTTCTCCAACGTTTCGGCCCTCAGTCCATTCTCAAGGAAACAACCTTCAATATTGATGTCATTGTTTTTTAAATCTCAATTTTCAGGCTAATTGCTCTTGTCACATATAACTTTTTTTTATATCCTAAATTTAAAAATCCTTCTTTACTAACAACTTCTCCCCTATCACTTAAAAAGTTGTTGAAGGTAGGTTCTGTTTTTAAGTGATAAATATAAGTGAAAGAGGAGAAGTTGTTTGTAAAAAAGGATTTTTAAATTTCGGATATCCTTATTACGTTACAAATAAACTCATTCACAAAGAACTTCCCATTCGTTGCAGATTTGGGCCAAAACAGATATGCGTCTTTTCATTCCAAACTCCTTACTCATGCTAACCCATTAATTCTTAATCTTTCATCCTTAACAATCCCTGATAATCCTCTGGGGCGTCTGAAAAGAAGATGGCCACGGGACATTCTAATTTAAATTAATGCTTGAAGTACCACCAATGGGTGGTTCCTTCCCAAGATTTTCAAGTGTATATGAAACATACAACATATTTACTTATTGTATTTATTATTTGTTTGTACATTTGTAAATCACATTAAATAAAGTTAACAAAAAAAATAATTATTTAGGATATAAAAAAGTTATATGTGACTAGGGCAATTAGACTGCAGAATGAGATTTAAAAAACAATGACATCAATATTGATGGTTGTATCCTTGAGAGGGCCGAAACGTTTAAGAGTTATTAAAGAATAAATGTTGAGAATAGAAAGGATCAAACATGGGTAAATTGATAAAAAAAATTATCCAATTTGACTAGTGTTTGGGCTTTTAATACTTCTATTGTTCATAGGAGTTGGAGTGTCCCATGGGTTACAGAACTCCACGGAAGTACAGGCTCGGTATGAAGAACAGGTAGCAAGGGGGCACCACGGGTCGCGAACATGAATAAATTTAATACAATTAGTTCATCATTCAATATTTACTTATCACCTGAGATAAATAATTTTTTTTTTCGGCCAAGACTCCCATTGGAGTCCTATAGTGCCTAACCATGGTTGTGGGTTAAAGTTCTTCATTTTGTGGGACCGCCACTCAATTAAAAAAGTCGACGCCACAGGCCGGATTCGAACCGGCACCGCCAATAGACAACAAACAGGTAAGACCGTGTCTTAAGCACTGAGCTACGGGCGGCCCCCAGAGATAAATAATGATAACAGCTTTATTTGTATTATTTAAGCAACTGGAGGCCTTTCCCTTGGGAGGGAAGATCAGTCCGGTTTATAAAATGTGAGCAATTTACAAAAATTAACTCAGCTTCATCGAATCAATTTTTACATTAATTTAGAATTAATAATTTTCCAAATTAGGGACCGCGGTAGCCACGGGGTAAAGCGTGTGGTTACTAACTCTAAGGACCCGAATTCGAATCCGGCTGGGCAGAAAAGTGTTTTCTGTTACACTGTAGCCGTGAGTCAATTCCTGTGGGTTCTGGAGCCCTCCTGGGGTCCACCCAGCCTCTCAAATTGGGTACCCTTAATTGGGTAAAAATCTGGCGGTCGAACGTCACCTAAATCACCTTGCACAACCGTTGATCTAGTAACAGTACTTCTTTACAAAGTACTGAACGCCTTCATGGGTTGTAACGGTACAGATTTATTTACTTTAATTAATTTTCCAAATTAAATATTTTCTATGTTGTATGTGTACATTTCAATATAAATGATAGCTTGCAATACGTTTTTTCTTTTTTTTTTAGGCAATCCACAGCGGAAATTATGTTTGCCTAATACCTACAGGTGACCAATCTGTTCTAACCACGGTGGGGGGTCAATTTTTTCATTTAGTGGACCGCCACTTGAAAAAAGTCAACGCCCCAGGCTGGATTCGAACCGGCGCCGCCCGCAGATCTCAGACTGATAGACCAGCGCCTAACTTCTGAGCTACGGACGGCCTTTACAATAGATTTATTATTACTTCACCTTATTCCTGGCCACAGTCTCTTACTCTTTGTACTATCTCATTTCGCTATCTTGTAACCAGTCTTCTCCATCTCTTGTGTCACCGTGGAATCCACTCTGTAGCAATTTTGGACCATCTCGCACCAAGTCTGGGAACGGCCACCTCCATTTCAGTTCCTTTGGTAGACTTTTTACTTTAATTGTAGACTATTAGAGTGCTACCAATGGATAGTTTATATACACACCTTTATCACTCCATAATAACGTACATCAAATTTACTAAATGTATAATCATGTACAGTTGTAAATTCCAATAAAAAAAAAATTGTACATAAATGAAAAACTGTCTTTTCCCCTGATGCTCATCACACTTTTTCAAAATTGCAGATGTGTCCTCGTCAATTTTTCATAATTGTATTCCGTTGCCGACCACGTCTATTATCATATACAACTACAGGGTATACTCATGTTTCTAACACCTTTATCTTTAATGATTAGGTTTAGATTAGATTTTTACTCAGGGCGATCAACATCTAGGTTATTACACGATTTTACTTTATTTATCTTCTTGTCTTTGACATTTGATAGTTGAATGTAGACTATTTCCTTTTTACACTGGTCGATATTGGTGGATTATATTTTAGTATAAAGTTGAGTCTCTTTCAGAAATTTTATTATTTTGTCTATGGGTTCTGCTGAGTCTTTAAGGGCCAATTCTCTTGTACGAGGAATTTTATTATTTTCGAAGGCTTCACGAAATGATGAGCATTCTTCAATTATATGCTTTATCGATAATGGGGACTGACAGGTTTGGCATATAGGTTGGTCCTCTTTTGTGATTATGTGGAGGTGTGTTAATTTGGAATGTCCTATTCTTACTCTTGCAACAACCACTTCTTCTCTTTTGTTTCCCCTTATGGTACTTGTCCACTTTTGTGTGTTTTTTTTAACATTTCTTGGTTTATTAGTGAGTGGTACGTCAGCCCACATTGAATCCACTTTATCTTTCCATCTCATGTTTATCCCTCTGTTTATTTCATATTTTCTCTATATAAATGAGATGGACTGTCCTAAGTAAATATATTGCTCGACAAAATTAATTACTTGGTTATTGAGTTTGACCTCTCCATTCTGTGAATTTGTCATTATTCTTGTTTTGTCGATATTAATTTTCAACCCTACGGATTCACAGTGCTCAAGCAGTTCACTGACCATTTGCTTCGTCCCAGTTAACGAATTGGCAAAAATAACTATATCGTCCGCAAACCTCAAAATCGATAACTTGTACCTACTTATAGTTTTCTCATTCCCTTTCGAGTTCAGTTTATTGAACATATAATCTAGTATGAGGAATTGGTTGTCGGGGGAGAGGTCAGTAAAAAAGACACAGATAATTATTATTATCATAATTATTTATTTGTACAAACGTTTCTACTTGAATTTCAGGCCTTTATCAGGGAAAATCTTAATTCAGAGAATCATAAAAATAAAAATAAAATAACAAATAAACAAACATAGAAATGTGGATAGCAATAATTAAGAATTATAAAAAAAAGAAGATAAATAACGAGACTATATTGCAGTACGGACTGATAAGGCTACAATTTCATGTTATGGAATATTTCTATTTTTCAATTTTTTTTAGACACTACTTACATATCTTATATTATACATATCTTCTTTCCTACATGATATTATATTTCATCTGTCACTCTTTTAAATTTACTACCATACATTTCCACGAATATCAATCAATTAAAATTTTGTACTATTCAATTATCAGTTATCATTTTTTTATCATTTATGATTTAATTCAATATTTTGTATAATTCTAAATTTGTTTGTATACTATTCCTTATCAATTGTATGTTACTCTAAATGTTGTTGTTATCTCTTTTGTTCTATAGCCCTGATGAAGACCTGAAACTCAGGTCGAAACGTCGGCATAAAATAAATAAATATGGTTTTGTTTATTTATGTTGTTCTTTGCTGACCGCACCCCCCCCCCCCCCGACAAACTTCTCTAATCATTTCTATTTTTTTCTTTTTTTCACCGTTAGTTATTTATTTATTGTTTATTATTGATAAAAATCAAAATTGCTTTGTTTTTTAATAAATAAAAAGAATAGGTACTTAGGTAAACTTAGGTAAAGAGGAAGATTTTTAAAACATTGGTTAGTTAAGTCGGACCAGACTATTTTAATGATCTTAGAACCCAGATATTATTTCTATATCTATATACAAATATATTATTATTTTTAAATAATTAATATTACAAGCAGATGAGAGGTTCGATATTCAGACAACTATTCTGTGATAGCAACACTGCAAATAGTTTTTTTTACATATAAGAAGATGGTCAAGTTGCGGTAAAAAAAGAAAGGAACAAATAGTTTAAAACTATTTTAATGTCCGACGTTTCGGCCCACTTTGCAGGGCTAAAAAGATACAAAAGAAAAAAGAAAACTGAGAATATCACAAAAATAAGATACAATAAGGTAATTTAAGCTAGGCATAAATATTATGTAAAAATAAAGCGATAAGAAATTATATATAAATAAAAGGAAGAAAGACATAAAATAGTATCAGTATAAAATATACTTGAATAAACAACGATAAGAATAAAAAATAAGTAACAATGGCAAGAGTAAAAATGTTTTTAAAATACGTAAAATATACAGTTAAAAAAGTACAGGAGAGATACATACAAAAACAATACGGGGAAAAAAAAGAAGAAGAAGAAAGTAGAGATTAAATAAACGTCTTGAAAGAATAAATACAAATAAAAATGATAATAAATGAGCAAAGAACAAATCAAGACCACCTACCTGTTCAAAGCAATCGGTTGAACAGAAGGTGACAATAAATTGGAAGCGTGGAGGAGTGGAGAGGAGGTAGCCAGCCGTTAAACGGATATATTTCTACTTCAAATACGTAGCGTACACAGGAAGTAGTCATAAAGATATGACGAAAAATGAGAAATAATAAGAGAAAGATACACAAATATGATAATAATAATAACTATAATAATTTTCTAATTTAGGAATAACTAAGTAAAATTATAATGATACATATCGTTTCTAATAATACGAGTATATACTGAAGAAAATATAATTAGGGTAGTTAATACAATATAGAATATAATAACAATGACTGTAAAAGAAGTAACTAATAATAATTAAAAGTAGATAAAGAGTTTTTATCCCTCTTAATTTAGTTTTTTTTTTAAATTAATTAATTTTTATATTCTTTTATACAAGAAATATTGCGATTTGCAATACAGAATTCTATGGGGGGCTAAATAAATGCTATGTAGACACCAAGTTCCCGACTCGAGAGAATAATGGCGTTTTTCAAACTTCCTTTGCCGCGGTTTTCAAACTTCTTTAGCCGCGGTACCCTTTGGAGCAAACCAGAGCTGAGAGGACTATGACAATATAAAACTGCCCACACTAATTTCATTAGTTGAGTATGTAAACAAATAAGAAATAACAATTCAAAGTAAAAATTTGAATGCACTGGATATTTGCTGTCTTATCTCACGAGACCTTTTTTACTCTTTATCAAGTCTCCTGTTAATTTGTAACCTAATCTTTTTTTTTATCATCATTATCTATTTTATATTATTACTATTTTATTTCTTCTTTTTGTTCATTTTTATGTAAATTTCTTTTCACTTATATTTACATAGTTTTAACCCTACCTTAATTTACCTTTTTGTATCTTATTATCTTACCATGTCAAAATATTTTTAGTTGTTTTTGTATCTTTTTAACTCTGATGGAGCTCTACAAAGTGGGAAAAAAAGTCGGCAAATAAATAGTTAACTATTTTTTATTTTATTTTTGACCATCTTCTTCATATATTGAAATAATAAGGTCAACTATTTAAAAAATGATTTTTGATTGGAGAAGATGGTCGGTGGGGGGGGGAGGGGTGCGGTCAGCAAAGAACAACACAAATAAATAAAAAAATATTTATTTATGCCGACGTTTCGACCTGATTAGGCGTATAAAATAAATAATACCAACAAGCATCATTCAGGGAGAAAATATATATATATATATATATATATATACATATACATATACATACATATCGTGTTTTTGTTTTTATAGCCCTGATGAAGAACTGAAAATCAGGTAGAAACGTCCGCATAAATAAATATTCTTTTGTGTATTTATGTTGTTCTTTGCTGACCGCACCCCCCGACCATCTTCTACAATCAGTAATCTACGGTCAACTATCTACACCTCATTAAAAATGATTTTTATGACTTGCACTCCTACGAACATAAACATCATAAATATATTTTTTTTAAAAATGCAAACCATAAGGTTTAAAATGAACAGGAGACATAATAACACGTAAAAAGCAGATATGAAAAAACCCAATTTAACACACTCCTGACCATCTTCACAATTTTATTTAACGTTTTAAAACATCCACCGTTTTGTATTCCCTATACCTATCCTTGATTCATCAAGTTTAGTCTAGTAAGTATATACAGTCTTCATCAAAGTAATAAAAAATAGGGGTGAAATAACTTTTTTTTCACTGGACACTAACTAATATGAGTCAGAAAGTATAAATGACCAAGTTAGGAGCAGTCCTTTCATCCACTAACAATTAAAATAGTACAAAGTAAAAACTACAAAACCAATTGTATTAGTTGGTACTTTATTATAAAGCAGGATCCAGAAAGTATATTGGGGCATGTATGGGGGATAGGGCAGGACGGGAACAACACTGTTCATTTCCCTAGCCACCGCTTCCAGGACTTTTATGGGAAAAGTTTCCAGCCCAGGAGAACTAATTTTAAATTCATTACTTATTTTAAAAAAAAGATATATTTTCAAGTAATATTTTTATTTTAGCAATAATAACAATTAACATTGTTAAAATAAATACTCTTAGCTTCGCTCGCTAATATTTCATTTATACCGTTCCATTTAAATTTATATACGTTTATAGTAAAGATAAGAAAGGGAAGATAAGGGAAATAATATTTTTCAAAGAAGACATTAAAGTATATATCATACATTTCATGTATCATATACATATGTATATAGTAGTTATTCTATTTTAATGAAGGGTACGAAAAAAAAGAAAGTAAACAGCTGTTGTTTACAGTAGATTAATAAGTTGTCGGGGTTGTCTGGTCTTAGGCGGTTCTCCAGCCTGATATACACTTTTCAGAAGGCCCACGACAAGGCGTATTCAATAATAGGTTAGAAAGGAAGGCCGTGCCAGTGGATGAGCCCTGGACACTGACTTAGGTAGAGGAGGTCTAGGTGAGAGAGTCTGAGGTAGAGTAACAGTTCTAGTTGCCGAGATGAAGCGGACGGACTAGAGCCGGGGAGAGACGGGAAATTACACTGGTTGCCGAGATGAAGCGGACGGACTAGAGCCGGGGAGAGACGGGAAATTACACTGGTTGCCGAGATGAAGCGGACGGACTAAGTTTGCTGGAGAGAGGGTGAGGAGATAGACCATCGTCTAAGGTGAGCATACTAAAAACCCAACTCTTGTGAGAATAGATTAGCAATAAGCTTCTCTATCCCAAGAAGAGTGTAAGCCACCAGTGCTATTACTATTCCTGGAAAAGGCTTGATTTAACGGATAAATCCCGGTGACAATTGAAGGGCTCATGTGATCGGTTATCACTGAGAGTTCACTCTTTTAACTCTACTTGAGATAGTTCCGTAGAATCTTATTGCTCGATCTCTTTTTATTTTATAATTAACATTCTTACACATTACATATTAACATATCTACAGTTGTACAAGAGATCGTATTTTTATAATGATAAAGTTATATACAATTATACAGCTTCTTAGACGCTTGTAGTGTAACGTCTTTTCTAGATTGAAGGCTAAATGGGTCCTCCCAGACTATTGGGTCTCA
>NW_027115575.1:71700-75817 GCF_000696795.3 Halyomorpha halys
AAAAAATAAAAAAAAAAATTGGTGATCCTAGGGAGTAGTGGCATGCGCAAGCCCCAGCGCACTGCCCCACTGCTCCCGCACCCCGTATGCCAGAGATGGCAAGGGAGGGGGATAAAAAAAAAAAAAAAAAAAAAAAAAAAGACGCTTGTAGTGCTGACCCCTGGCGGGTTATAGCAGCACTTCGTGCTCGCTGACTGCTACAAAGTGTAGATGTTTCGCCCCACGTTGCAGAGATTCGTCAGGGCTGTTATGGCAGAAGTCAAATAAAATAGTTATTACTATTTGAGTTTTCTTTGATCGCACCCGGGCCATATTCCATTTACTATTATACACGGTGAATCAGCGATCTTCCAGCAAAAATAAACAAAAAATTACTTATTCGTGCCGACGTTTCGTCCCGCTTTTCAGTTCATCATCATGGAGTTTTAGGCAAAGACTCTGGCCAAACTCATATTTCTTCTTCTACCTTGTTCCTTTTTTAAATTATTGTTATTACATAAGCTCTATTTTTAATGAATGGTGGTTTGGCCAGAATCTCTGCCTAAAACTCCCAGATGAAGACCAGGTCGAAACGTCGGCAGAAATAAATAATTTTCTGTTTATTAGTATTTTTTTTTATGCTGACCGCACCCCCCCCCTCGAACATCTCAAAAAAGTAAAGATAAGATCCTCCATCACGACCTTCATATCCCTATTGTTCTTGATCTCATCCCATCCAAATTCTCGAACTTCCATGGGCGTACACAGAGAGGGGAGCAGGAGTGGCCACTGTCTCCCCAAGAAGTGAAAAAAATTATTAATTTAAAATTTTTTTTATATCTAATAAAGCACTGCTATTATTTCATATAATTTTCTTAAAATTTAGGTTTCATTCGCCTTTTCCGTTCTGAATTGTCACGACCTGATTGACTATTGCTTGCCCCCTTCTAGTTTTGTTCCTAGGTACGCCCTTGCAAACTTCCATTTCAAATTCCATACTTTAGTTTGGTTCCATTATAGTATTATATCTCAAATAATACAAATTGGTTTCTTGGCTTACC
This sequence comes from Halyomorpha halys, assembly GCF_000696795.3. Lineage (NCBI taxonomy): Eukaryota > Metazoa > Arthropoda > Insecta > Hemiptera > Pentatomidae > Halyomorpha > Halyomorpha halys. The sequence goes on from NW_027115575.1 coordinate 72,741, forward strand.
ACGGTTGAATAAGTATTGGTATTCCCTAGACGCATAATATAATTCTGTCCAATTTCCTGAACCATAACTGTTTTGCTAGGATGCACCGTTCGGGAAGTATAGGTGAAAACAAAATCTAATTCGTTACTTTATTAAATTGATTAGTAAGGGTTTGAGAACTTTCAGAAATCCATTTCCTTGTTATCGTTATTTTGTTCTATGAGTTCTTGTATTGAGTTCCGCTACTACTAATGAAAAAGCCCGGTGTAATAAAGTCCGTTACTTCACCCCAAATTTTTATTACTTTAATAACAACTATTTATAATTAGTAGTTAAAATTGATAAGACTACCAAGTATAGTTAGGGGTAATAAAAAATGGAGGCTCTTTCAAAACGTTATAAAAAATTAATTTTTCTTTCGGAGCTCCATATTTTTGAAATTACCTACGACACCAGAAAACCTAATTGAACGTCATTTAAAGCGGAGTAAATTTTCTAAAATGTGAGCCCTAATAGAGCTATTAACCTCCAGCAGTTACCGAGATGCACGCTTTGTTTGTTGTTAGTTTTGAAAGGGCGTTTAACAGCCTGGTCATCAACGCCCGTTGGTTGTTGGCTTTGGTTGTTGGCCTAGTTGTTTTAGTCATAGCTTTGGTATGGTGTACTGATCCGCACCAATTCTAATTAAATTTGTGGCAATTATAATTTGTTTAATAATCGTAACGATATTGGAAAGGATGGTGAAAAGCAGATAACTGACTGTTCTAATTTTAAAAATAAGGCAGGTTAAATAGATAATTATAATAATGAAAGGCTGGTTATTAAGTTAGTCTGATGGATGAATTTAATGACTTTTACAATTACAGATTCGTCGTTTCTCAACGCCATTGGGACATTTGTTGGTAACCCTAACTGGTTCAGAGTTGATGTGTAGTGACGACATTCTTCAAAAATGTGTTTGACGGTCAGATTGCTATTACATTTTGAACATTTTGGAGGTGCCTCTCCTGTTATGAGGTGGATGTGTGTCAATCGGGTATATCATATTCTTAGTCACTACTTCTTCACGGCGTCTACTTCGGGTTGATGTAATCCAGGACTTCACATCTTTCTTTATAGGTTTCAACTTACTGGGTGGACTTTCACCCCACATTGCCTGCCATCTTTTATTAATAGATTTTTAAAAAGCGTTTTTAAAAAGCGACATTTCATGGAATATATACTGTAAAATCACTAGTTAGTGAATTTATTATAGGAAATCTATATCTTAGAAACCATTGGAGGTATATATGTATATTAGCTCTCAAATTAAAGATACTTTAATGTACTATAAAGTAGTTAATGACGTTTATCTTCGTAGCAGTTGTATTTTTTATGATATTTGCTAAAATAAATTAACAAGATGACTCCTAGTTATTCGTATATAAGTTTTTATTTCTGCAAATATAGTCAGAAACCATTGGAATTAAAGATGTCTGCCAGCGCTCAAATTATATACAGTGTAATGTGCTAACAGTTTATAATGTTTTCTTGATAGGGGTAATAGTTTTTATGATATTTGCATATGAAATGTCTAAACAACTAGAAATCAATTTATTTTAGCAAATATCATAAGAAATTGTACTCCTACAAACATAGCCTGCATAAATCACTTTATAGCACATTTAATTACCTTTAATTAGAGTGGTGGCAGATATATGTGCGTCCAATAGTTTTTTATGAATCAAGAATTTTGTCTGAACAACTAGAAATCAACATTTTGTGAATTTATTTTTGAAAATATCATGAAAACTACTACTCCTACGAAGATGAACGTAATAAACTATTTTATAGTACATTAAATTAGCTTTAATTAGAGTGCTAATAGACATCTGTAGGTCTCATAGTTCCCGAGATATAGATTTTGTAAAATAAATGGAACAACTACTTATTATTAAAAACATTTTTATGGGAAAAAAAAAAAAAAGGAATTCGGGATCTTTCGTACGAAATATCTCTATTATAGCTCATATTTTATCAAATTTATTCTACTTTAAATAATGTTCTCTGAGGTTTTCTATTATTGATGGTGGTTTTACAGATAAAGAGCTTCCAATGAATTTTTTTTCTTCTTAACTTTTTGAAACAGCCGCCATTTTTTATATACCCCACCTATACTTGGCAGACTCATCAAGTTTGACTATTAATTATACATAGTTTTCATTAAAGTAATAAAAAATTGGGGTGAAATAACTGCCTTTTATTCTCTTGGTTTCTTGTACTACTACGTCTCCAGCCTTAGAGCATTACATCAATCGGAGCTATGAATTGAATTTCCTGGAAGCCTCATTGTTTACAACACTACAACTGTGTTTGTTGGTAACAAAAATAATATTTGTCATTGTTTTTATACGATTCCAATTGTTCGAATCGTTTAGATTAAATTAAAGAATCGAAAATGATATAAAAAAATTATAAAATTTTGGTTATTGTGTACTATTCCCAACAGTGTAAGAAATTGAAACATTTCTTTAGTTCTGTATAATCCCATCGGAGGATTGTTTTTAGCATTTTGCAAACCGCTGATGTATGTCGGAAATAGAATATCAATTTACATAAAGGGTAGTACATACAAGAATAAATTCAGTCACCAATAAGCTGCTTCCTTAATTCGAAAAATGTCTACGATGAAAGGAATATGGTCCGGGTGCGGTCAAAAAAACTCAAATAGTAGAATTATACTATTTTATTGAGCCAACTTTTCGCCCCACGTTGCAGGGCTTCGTCAGGGCTAAAAGAGATACAAACACATAGTTACAAATGGAAAAAAAAAGGAAGAGAAAAAAAAAAACATAAGTGTTAAATAACAGGGATATAAAATGTAAAAAAGTAAGATATAATAAGAAAAATTAAAGGTTGTAAATTACTATTACCCTTTTCATTTACTATTTACAACCTTTAATTTTTCTTATTATATTTTACTTTTTTACATTTTATACCCCTGTTATTTTACACTTATGTTTTTTTTTTTTCCTTTTGTAACTATGTGTTTGTATCTTTTTTAGCCCTTACGAAGCCCTGCAACGTGGGGCGAAACGTTGGCTCAATAAAATAGTATA
>NW_027115575.1:76507-77520 GCF_000696795.3 Halyomorpha halys
CTGTATTCTATTATATTTCAATAATTACATATAATTTGTTTTTCTTTTTTCCCCATAACTTTAATTATAAATTATTATTAAATTAAAATATCCATATTTCATTATTCGTTTTGGCTTATAATACAACCTTATACTTTATTCTAGTATTTTACTTATATATTTCATTATTTACATATAATTTGTTTTTCTTTTTTCCCCATAACTTTAATTATAAATTATGATCAAATTAAAATATCCATATTTCATACTTTATATTTTATTTCAGTATTTTACTTTTTTTTGTTTTATTTATTTATTTATTTTAGTATGCGGGCCTGTCGATTTTTGTGTTTTAACTTATTTATTCATTAAATTATTTTATTTTGACTTATGTATCCAATCTAGTATTTCTTTTAATCAACTTTTTATTATATTTTCCTTTAAATCTATGTATTAGTTTTGATTTAGTAAAATGTATTTATTTGTTTGTTTTATTGTAAACTGATCTACTGCTGTGACTAGTATTTCTCTGGTTTGATCTCACATCACTGTCTATTAGTGAATTTGTTTAGCGGGTCACTGGGGAGGATCTGAGAGGGGGAATTTGTCGATAAAATTTATTGATAAACTGAAATTGATTGTAAAAGAAAACTGTAGAAAAAAAATTGTTTTCTTTCCATTTTATTATACCATGTAAAAATATGTAATTTATATATGTCCGATCACGGATTAATTAATATGCTGTGTAATGTAGCAACCCGATGTACTTGAGCAGCATGAATGAATAAAGCATTTCTCTCTCTCTCTCTCATTGGTTTATAATATAACTTTATATTTTATTTCTTCATTATATTATTTTACTTATATATTTCATTAATTACATATAATTTGTTTTTCTTTTTACCCATAACTTTAATTATAAATTAAAATATTCATATTTCATTATTCCTTTTTGTTTATAGTATAACTTTATATTTTATTTCTTTAATTCTGTTATTTCAACCCAATTTTTACTTATATTAGTAAAAACTATA